>NC_056728.1:1989363362-1989517722 GCF_019279795.1 Protopterus annectens | reverse complement strand
AAATTCATGAATCGGGAGCAAGATTGCACCCATGCTGAGGACAGTGTCTGGTGCATGCATCTTCCGGTGTACACTGCTGTTGTTGTGTAGCAGCACTGTTAGTGTCCTAACCTGTGTGATACCCATGGAGGTGGCTATGTAAACCATGTCCTCAGCATAAGGCAGTATGTGTGTATCAAGGAGCTTTGCCATTATACATCGGGCCATGGGTGTCACGAGCAAGATTACCCTTGCACATCATTGTGGCTTCCCTAGCATGTAAGCACACGTTGACAGCCAGCGGATACCCTATGAATGACAGTGGAGACTGAGCATAATGTAGACATACAGCACCCTTCCCACATATAGTGGTAGCATACCTGGTGGCAACCAAGATCAGGCTCATACTGGCCTGTGCCACATGCTGAGAGATCCATTCTATGTTCCTTATCATGTAGTCCAGGGAGGTATGTCTCAGGCAGCCATACTGGCATGGTCAGTGAGTGAGTCATATGTGTCCATGCCTCTGACTGACCTGTATGCATGTGTTCTGTGGTGGACCATAGTGCCCCTGAGGCATATCACTGTGACCTTCACCAGATACAGCCTGTTGAGCGGGACCCCAGTGCAGCACACAAGACAGGTACCTGACACGTCTGTAGCAGGTGTGTTGTGTAGCCCTACAGGCTGTGAGTGAGTGGCACAGGGGATGTGTGCGCCATGTGTGGCATGTGCTCTGTTTCAACGGAACATATGCCTGTGTGCCAGCTGCGGAGGTGTGTGATGCTCAGGCAGGATGCTATTCTGATTCCCCACGTATGCCCCAGTGTGTTCAGCATGCTGTCAGTGCGTGTCAATGTCTGACTTGTATTGTAGTCATTGTAATATATTTTATTTATTTATTTATTTATCCTACATTTGTTGACCGGGATAGTCCAACTGGATGCATGTCCATTTCCAGGGGAGGCCCGGGGAGAAAAGCTACGAGGGTAAGCAGATACAGCATTACATAATACCAGCATTACATATTACAAACAGATTATTTACAGAGATTACATAAGTAAGCAAGTTAAACATGTTCCACAGGTTAATGTTAGTCCTGAGCACAAGTCAGGATTAAATTAAATTACACAGTAAACTGGTTCACAGATTTTACACATTCGAGTTAGCCAGGCTTGATACATTGACATAGCCAGTTAAGTGACAAATGTTGTTTGAGTCTACTGTTAAATTGACCTAAGGTGGAAAGTAGGTTAATATCAGCTGGAAGTGAGTTCCAGGATCTACTTACATAGTTTGCAAAGAGAGAATCACCAGCTGTGTTATTAAATTTGCTAGTCTGAATTAGTAGTTTGTTAGAGGATCGAAGCAGTCTAGGATTGTTATAGGGGGTGATAATATTTGAAGTGCAGGAGTATTGTCTGGATTATAGAGGATTTTATAGGCCATAATCAGTTGGTTATACTGTATTAGGCTGGGTATTGCAAACCAACCAAGCTGATTTAGATTGATGCAATGATGTGTCCTAAAAGGCAGCCTAGTGGCAAACCTGCCAATGTGGTTGTAGCAAATTGAGTGTTTGTTAAGGACAGTCTTGTTCATATTCGAGAGTAGAGAGGATGTATACAGAAGGGTTGAAACAAGGTGTGAGCGAGCTATGGCACCTTTAGCTGGAGGGGATAGGAAGGCTTTAATTCTGTAAAGTGACCCTAGTTTTCTATTGATGGCTTTGATAATTTGATTAACATGTAGGTCACATTTGAGATTATTGTCTATGATGACACCTAATAGTTTAGTAGATGGGTCAGGGGAGATTATTGTGCCATCAGTTGATGTTATGGTAATGGTGAAAGCGGTAGACCTACGTGTTGGTGAAATAACAGCAGTTTAGTTTATTTGGGATTTAGGATCAGACAATGTTCAGAAAGTCAGTTTTCTATTGTATTAAAGGTGGTCTGGGTAGCTGACCATAACTCTACTGGAGATGTGGCTGAGCAGATCAGAGTAGAGTCTTCAGCATATTGGATACAGCTGACTTTTGGGATGACAGTTTAAAGGTCGTTAATGAAGATGGAGAACAGCAAGGGCCCTAGTATAGAGCCTTGTGGTACTCTGAGGGTGTTAGGTAGAAGGTTAGAGAGTTTGTTCTGCCAGAGGCAAGCCTGCTGTCGACCATGCAGGTAGGATTGAAACCATTGGAAGGCTCCAGTATCTAGACAGAATGTTTGCAGGGTGTGGATTACAAGTTGGTGATCAACCATATCGTATGCCTTGGAAAGATCCAAAAAGAGGGCTGAGGATATATAATTAGTGTTGCAAGTATGGTTTATGGTGTTAGTAAAGGCTAGGAGGCCTGAAGTAGTGCTGTGATGAGGACGGAAGCCATGCTGAGTGTCTGCCATAAGGCGATTTTGGATTAGGTGGTGCATGAATTGTCTATGACTAAAGTTTCCATAATCTTTGCAAGTGGAGAGAGTATAGCTATTGGCCTATAATTGGAGAATTCAGTAGAGCTGCCTCCTTTGTGAAGTGGGATTACATATGACATTTTCCAGATGGTGGGAAATTTAGATTCTACCATGGTTCGTTTGATTACCTTTGAGATGGGGTAAGCAATAGCATCATCTGATTTTGATAGGTACTCAGCAGGGAGTTGATCAGCAGAAAGTGTAGTGGGTTTCACTGTTTCAATCAAGGTACGGAGACATGAAGTGGCGACTGGTTGGCAGCTGAATGCAAGTAGGTTTCTAGGGGTGCTACTTTCAGGACCAGAGGAGCTATGAGGTAGATGGCTAGCTAGGGTCTGAAATGTCTCAGTAAAGAATTGGTCAAAACTATCAGGAACATCTTCAGGGGTATTACCAATAGTAGCAGCAGGGATTGGGGTTGACGTTTATCCAGGATGTAGTATATATGACATGCCACCTGACAGGGTATGGCATTACTGGGTTCAGAGAGCCCAGTCCCCAGATTGGCTGTGTGGTGTCATCCCACACATGTGTTGTACGTTCCTGGCCAAGGGTGATGGCTGACTGCATACATGTGGCAGCTGTGACATTGACACATGACTCACATAAACCACAACTGGACCATAGAGGTGATTCACAAGTTACCTTTGCACATGCTACCCTAGTAGTGTGATTGCCATGGTGAGTACCAACACATAGGGCCAATGGGGAACAACATACTGAAGGTGTGTATGTGTGGGTGTACTGCTACTGTTTCATAGCACTGACATATATGACTGCACACGTGGGTAAATGCCAGGTAAGACATGTGCAATGTGTCACAGGCAACGTACATGCGTACAGGACAGACAGTGACGTTCTGTCATGTGGAAAGTTGACATACGTATCGTACACAATGCAGATGTCACTAGGAGTCTACAGAAGCACTGTAACTCTGCATTGCAGGTGTAAGCAGTGTTCCAGGGAACCCCAAGCGAACATGCATGCAAACAAAGCTACAGTAAACAGGGCTGGAAGTAGTGCATTGTACAACAAAGAAGGGGTAACAATAACAGTAAGTAACAATGCAAATATTTAGGCACTATCAACATGTACCCAGGAATACACAGCGCAGATGCCCATGGTAGAACTGATATTATGTCATAGTTATTTGTGATTTGGATTACATTGGTACTGCACACATATCTACATGCATGAACATCCACATGGCATAGTCGTTGTGGGCAACTTGACACCATTACTGTACATGTCCACCATTGCATATCACTACTTGTGTTAGCTTTCCCCCTGTGCTACCCATGTATGCGGCTATCTGTTGACAACCTTACCACCGGCATGCAATTATGTGCAGCTGTTATACTTTGGTATGTACTATGGGTGCAGATAACAATTCAGGACATTCATACAGTTACTGCAGCAGGCATGCTGGGATAAACACACAGTCATAGCAGCACACTGTACTGGTACCAACATGATACTACTAATACACTTCTATGTAGTCACCCTGTGCATCAGCAACGTGTTTACCTGTTCCCGCAATGATGTTGGAGATTGCAGGAGGTGGCACAGTGTCATCATATGCACAGGGTGTGGATTAGGTATGCCTGAGTCAGCCACTGATACCACCAATTGACATGTGTGTGTATGTGTGTTGGTGAGGGGCAGCAGTACAGGGTGGGGCAGTGTTGGTGCAGTGTGTGCGTGTATGTGGTCATCCTAGGTGTTAACATTTCGCATGTGTGTATGCACGCACACAATTCTACCTCATGGCTGCCATATACAGGGGTTTGTGAACAGCCACAGACTGCACATGGCAGGTCATACAGATCAGTGTCTGTGTGCACGGACATGGTACCTGTGCCTGGCAGGGGTGCTATGGACCGTATCCAGTACTAAGCCAGACTGGGTACTGTCATCAGAAGCAGGAGTGTGTTGACTGGACACAGGTCCCTGTTGGGACTGTCCAGAGCCACGTGCACGTGGTCTCCTGGGGCGTTCCGATGACAGCACAGACCCATCATTGCTGGGGCTGCTGGTGGCACTATGGGGGCATGCATGAGCCTGTTGTCATCCACGCTGACTGCCAGCTGCTGCTGTTGCTGGCATACGGCCATGTCGACGCCACAAACACCCACCATTGCCCTGGCTCATGGACATCTGGTTGTGGAACTGCTGTAATATGTCCCCGCAATGTCTGTCTATGACATCGGTGAAGTTACGGATAGCATCCGCAATGTCAAGCATACTGTCTGTCATGGCTGTGCGACATGCTCTCAGCTCCCTCAGACCCTGTCTGGTGTACCTTTCCATACGCGACTGTGCCTGCATGACATTCCGAAACATAGCTGAGGTTGACAGACCTCTTTGGGCACTTCGGCCAGAGGCAGTACGCCCACGGATGCTCCCACAAGAACCCATGGGCAACTGTCTGTGTGGTACCATCAGAGGACCCTGCCCATGGCTGCTGTGTGGGGATGCATGTGCCACAGGTACCACATTACCCTGGTCTATGCCCACTGTATCCTGTCCATCACCTAGGGACAATCGTGACAAAGGATGTACTGGCAGGATGACTGTGCACAATGATGGGGTTGACAGCTGTGTACTGTCAATTGGCTGACCAATGGCGGACCCTGACACACTTTCCTGTATCATTACACAAATATCATCATTACCAGTACCCATGGCACAGGATTCAGGTTCCCTGCTGCAGGTCACCAGAGCATCCCCAGAACCTGAGGGAGGAAGACAGGAAACAGTTTACAGTCTCCAGACATTGTTACCAGTGATGCACTTCTACACACATGCACACATGGACACATGCACACATGCACACATGGACACAGGCACACATGCACACATGGTCACAGGCACACATGCAGACATGCACACGTGGACACATGCACACAGGCACACATGCACACATGCACACAGGCACACATGCAGACATGCACACATGGACACATGCACACGTGGACACATGCACACATGCACACATGGACACATGCACACATGGACACATGCACACATGCACGCATGCACATGTGGTCACATGCACACATGGGCACATGCACACATGCACATGTGGTCACGTGTACACATGCACACATGCACACGTGGACACAGGCACACCTGCACACATGCACACATGCACACATGGGCACAGGCACACCTGCACACATGCACACATGCACACCCCACAGTATACACACAGAGCACTACTGAGTTACACTACTGTTACTAGCATTATCAGGACTATTATAGGTTATGTTAAACACACTCACCAGCATGGATGGCCTGCCTTGCTGTAACCCCGGAGGGACCTGCAGAAATGATGAGATTAATGTCAGTGGGCATAACTGTGCCATTGATATTGCATATGATACAGTGTACAGAACAGTCAAGTGTACATATGGCATATTACCTGCACGCTCCATGTCGTGCTGCTGTGTGGAACTAGCCTCCATCATAATGCAGGTGTACTGCTGTTGGTGTTCTGGGGCTGGAGCCACAACACTTAGGAGTAGCCCCTCCAGTCTGGTGAGGGGGGGATGTGTGGCCACCCCACCTCCTGTGGCAACCTGTTTCCTGTGGATATCTGATGCACGCTGATGGACACTTCGGATTAAATCACTGCAGTGATGTCGTACCTGCTCATATGTCCTGTTATGCGTGCCAATATCATTTACCCTACGGACAAGGTCTTGCCACAGTGCAGCCCTCTCCCGCTGATTCTGACTGGTGCGGGAAAACAGGATGTCATACTCCCGCACCAGGCTCTGGTGGATCTCCTCATCTTCCGCTACAGAGTAGGTGGGGTTACGCTGATGCACCATCTCCCTGGAAGAGAACACAAGCAGGATACCAGCAGACCATGTCAGCAATATATGGCACACATACTATACATGATACTCATGTGTAGTGATATACTACTACTCCCATATGTTGCATGTGTGTGTGTCGTGGTGGATACACAGGTACATGGCCAGATATCAGTGCTCAGCCAACACCTGTGCAACAATACCTGCCACATTCCACACAACATAGTAGCATGCCCCATCGGTCAGCACAAACTGACAGGTGCAATGCACAACCTCACTCTGGGGGTTCATCACAAGGTACTGTATGTGGGACGCCGTCCACTACTGTGATGTGGACAGAAGTTACTCGGCCTGGATATACATATCCCACCACCACCTCCAGCACAGTAGACTACTTTGATATGTATGTGATTAGACAGTTATTCACTTGCTGGGACTGAGATGGTATCCATGCAGCACACTGGGCCAGTGGAAGCCACAAGCCACACTGCTGACCTGTTTGCAAATGCTTACCACGGACATGCCACAGATTGCATGGAACTTGCACACACATTTCTAACCCAGACCCTATGCACAAAGGTTAGGCATCCTGTCTGGTGGACTCCAGACATAGGCAGATTGTATAACAATAGCAGGAGGCTACTGCAGGACAGAGCACATTCACATTAAGGGAAGGCATCTGTGGTCAGCACTGGTACTACGCTACGGTCCGTCATAACAATGGCCACAGCCTACTCTGGGAGGGAAATGGCCACAAACACTATGGATGACCACAAGGCCTTCTTCAGTTATGTTACACATATGGACCACATGCCTCAGATATGCTCTGTGTTAATACACACCTACTTAACATTCATCAAACACACGGATATTGGCAATAGTCTAGCAGACATGTTCGGTGCATGTATCCCCCCCTCCTTCTCCCCCACCAGTTGAAATATTTATCACAGCTGTATGTAACCTCCCTATCATCTCACATGTCCAGGTGATGGCTGCCCTCAGCAGAGCAGAAGACACAGCATCACTGTGACCTCATGGTATCCTTGGATGTGTGCTACCTGCACTCCAAGAGGACATACAACCGCATATAACACTGATAATTTATCTTGGCCGTACTACAGGATATGTACCTGGACAGTGGCATACAGCGACAGTGGTCCCACACCACTAAGGAGGCACCTCAACTGACCCTGGGAACTACCACATCATATGCATAACCGGCCTGGTCTGCTAAGCTATGGAATTATGCAGTATGGGATGCATATGCAGTGATATCGGGTACCTGTAGACACTTGTTCCCAGCCAGTGTGCCTTTGTGATGGGCTGATCCTGCCTTTTGAACCTGGCTGACCTTTAAAAGCAGTCACTACAGCCATTGCTGGGGGCAACACACAGACAACTGCTGCCAGGATCATGGCCTAAGACTGATTGACATGTAATGTACGGTCATCCCCTTTTGGTGGAACTACGTACACACAACATATAACATGGACATACCTATAGATACAGACCTATGACACATTTGGAGGGTTCACAGTATGCACACTATTAACCTGCTACTTTGCATTACCTGTGTTTGTCGCAGCTGGTTGCGTTACCACTGCTTCTGCTTGCTGCTGCTACTGTCACTGCTGACAGCTTCGGGTGACAGAGTCACAGTGTATAATTTTTTTTTTGTTCTCTCTCTCTCTCTCTCTCTCTCACTTTTCTCTCTCCCTCTGTCTGCTTCCAGACAGTGCAATGAATGTATTTCATGTGTGGAGTGTTAGTACTGGATGCTTTTGTAGGTATCTGCATAGGTCCATGTGATGGCCTCTGCACCAATTGTAAGCCAGCATTTGCTAATTGCATACAGCCAGTTGTGTACTGATTGCAGTTCTCACTGTGATTTCAGGTCAGTGCTATAAAAGGGTATGTGGGATAGGCATTGCCCTTTCAGATTGTAAGGGCGGGGACCATGCTGGTATGCTGTGGACAGTGTTCTGTGAGTGTAAAGGTTAGTATCTCTCTCATGATTCAGGCTGTGTTGTAGATTCACATTTCTCCATTCCTCTCTCATGTTCCCTGTAGTAAGTGTGTATGCACAATGACTCCTACAACTATATATAGATATATATTTATATATATATATATATATATATATATATATATATATATATGTACATATACATACATTTATATATGTACTTTAACTGACATTATTATCTACAAGCTACCAACTAGCATGGCTGTTTGTGTTCACACAGTACTATTGTGGGAATCCAGTAGTTTTGACAGTAATTCTATATGACATGCTTTGGGTACTACACATCCTATATTCCCTTTACATTCATCCCTACTATTACATGTTATATTTATTTTAGCACAATGTTCTTGTATAAGAGTCATGGCTTAGTGGTAGGTCATACAGACTAGTGTTTCCAAGGTCCTGCATTCGGGACTGACAGTGGGATTTTATTTTGCTTTTGAACTGAGTACAGGACCTGTCAATCAAAGTGACTAAGGCACTTTTAAGCAGTTGTAACCGGGTTAGTGCTGGTTTGTGCGGAGCTCACACATGCGCACTGGCGGTTAGCTCCGCGCACACACACGCGCACACCCGCTTACAACCGCTTAACAGTGCTTACTCTGGTGCACACCCGCGCTATTTTCTTTGAAAGAAATGAAAATGGGGAGACAGGAAAGTGGTGAAAAAGGGGTCACAAAGAGGGTAAGACAGTAGGGAAACAAGCTTGGGATTTGCAGGAGGGATGTAGGTAAGGCCCATAGCTGCCCATTTCTTCATCAGCAACAGCTGTGCATATGTATGTAATTTGGTGTGACATTTGAAACCTTCCACCTCTGAGAGAGGTGTCAGGACAACAATAATACTTGTTGTACAGCCAATTGTAATTGATACATTCCATGTCCAGCAGACATGTGTGCGGAATGGGCAGCTATGTATGGGGCGTAATTTTTTTGTGGGTACAGAGTGCCCTTTTTTTTTTTTTTTTTTTTCAGGTGAGAGTGGTATGTCAGGTGAAGGAAGTCGGTACAGCTGGGGAGGTAAGTTGGATAGGTAAACAGACAAGACAAACAAGACGCATACAGGGGCGGTGTATAACACATGTGGGGGGGGTTACACAATTGACGGGGACGGAGGTTTGGATATCCAGAGCCCATGAGCCCACAGATGGCAACAGTGAAACTGATATCCCCACCCATAGGCAGTTGCCACTGTTCCTTCACTGCCCAGGACGGGGCTGTGCTGGGGGATTTGTAGGCCGGGCAACAGGCATGCCCATTATTTGCACCACCCGTGCCTCAAGCTGGCGTAGGGGCTCAAGAACAGAGTCCCGAATCTCCCTACGCACCACAGTCCGGATGCTACAGAGGGTGAGTGGTGGTTCTCCTCTGGCCACACTTGCAGAGGGGGGGTAAGCCCCATCCCCTGCAGCGCTTCCACCCACAATTGGCACAGGGCCACCAGAGGAGGGTCCGGACTCGGCACTAGTGCCAGGTGCACTCGCCAGCTGAGGTGGGAGAGGTGGGTCCGCTGGAACCCGCCTTCCCTGTCGTCCTATGTTTTGCATTATGTCATGACAGTTTGGATTATTGACATATAATACCATTCACAATTAGTTGTAACAGCATGCATTAGTATTCCCATTAACCAAACACCCAGATATTCACACCATTGAACAGCATGCATAACACATGCATAATTTGAACAGCAATACACAGTCCAATGTCATGCAGGGTTAATTGATGGCAACAGACCATCAGGTTTGGATGTATGAACAGGGCAGATGCATCAACGGACATGCAAATATATATGACCCAACAGGACAAACGTCCAGGGGTGTTAATTGTGATTGCACATACCATTTTCACGTGGAATGGGTTATATGTGGTTATAGGGTGGGGTGAAGAAAATAATATTAACACCTTCAAATACCAATACATATGCTGTACATTTCTAATAGCTACAGATATATACACACTACTGTTCTAACTACAGTTTCCTATATGATAACTATTTCGACTTGGTGATAGGACTGTTACTGCAACATCAATATACATTTTATTGTTCTTCATACACATTCATATCTAGCTTTGTTCAGCTACATCATCCTGCTACCTTTCCTTTATATAGCTATAGACAAGTGTGGATGTTTGGTATATCAGACAATCATCCTATCTGCATATTGCAGACTGAGAGCAACATATCCAGATTTTGGGATACACATTCCAGATGCAGCAACACTTTGAACAGATTTCACTGTTTGGTTTTGATTCTCACACACATTCCATTCTGTCTTGACTGCAGTATACTTTATTCAGGGGTTATTACTATTGTATTGATGGATTCATGACACTTTCTCACACTCTCTCACTTGCTTTCATTTTACTATTCAGGATGGTACTTACTTCTAGGCTTTATTGACATGTTTTACATGTAGTTATTACAATCCTTTCCAGCAGTCTCACTTCTGTCATGTTTCAGTATTTCAACAGGGATATATTTCACACATGTGATTTCATCATCTTCTGCAGCTATACTTTTCAGCCTGCTGCAGGTTGTGTACTATTTTCTTACAGGTGGGGCACTTTTATTTCAGAATTTATGTCAGACAGTTTCATTTTTTGGTTTAACTTACAGGCTGAAACACACTTTTGTAATCAAGCAATACTTGCAGACACTTTCACACTGTTACTTGCACATTTTATTCCTTAGTGACTACACTGCACTCTTTTGCTGACTGTCATACTTTTATATTTCTTTACAGTTACTGGTAGTGGATTACTGAACTGTCTGGTTGCGCAATCGCACCAGCCTATCGCCATAGGCTCTGCGGTTCACAGAAAGGACACCTGCAGCTGTAATATAAGTGAAGTAATATTGGAATACACATTTCCATAATATCAGCTAGTTTAATTTCTTACATACATAATTAAATGTAACTTACTCAGTAGTGGGGCGATGGGTGTTTGCCGGGCCTCCTGGATCCAAAGGTTCAGTTGGTCCTGCTTGCGTTTCTTCAGGTCCACATGGTGGTGACGGACCTGCCCACCAGTCCTTGGAATCCCTGTCGCATTGGTGAGATCATGAGCCAACTGGTCCCACGCCTCAGCCCTGTAGGCTCCCCAGAGGACCTGGCCCTGCATGAGTTGGGCCTCATGATTGTGGACTAGGAGCCAGACCATGTACCTGGACTCCTCAATGCCCCACCTCTGTGCTCGAAAGCAACTACCCTCTCCTACTCCTGTCATTCTGCCTGCAGTTCAGTTCTACAATCCTTTATGCTGTGTATTCCTGCCTATGGGGCTTATATAGTCCGTTTTTCCCGCACATATCTGTGATTGGCCATTTTGGAATTGTATCAACTTCAGTAAACCTGCATTGTCATGCTCCAGTTTGTATTCATTCCTATATATTAGCTATTATTGCATTTCTAGGTACTGCTGTCATGGCTTAGTGGTTTGGTACCTTGACTATGGTGTATAGTATCCTGTGTTCGAACCTTGTCACTACTTTTCATTTTTCATGACTGTCTAGACATGCTGAGGGGTGTGTCTGTGTAAAGGCAGTTTTGATATGGCTTGCTCAATGTTGCCCGTCGGTTAGCTTGTTTGCGCGGTGCGCAGCTCCGTGCAAATGGGGTACGCTGCTTTAAGCCTCATTTGGCTATCAGCACGCATATTACGCTCAGCTCAGTTAGGGGCACATAGATTTAGCATGTTAGACCACTGCTCAGCTATGGGCACTCATTTTGCACCAGTTAAACCACTGCTTATCTATGGGCAGATGCACTCACCCTGTTAAACTGTAGTTGAGCTATGGGCACATCTGGCATGTTTTATTCTTTTGTTACCTCACATTTCTTCAATATAAATGGGCTATTTCATTACATTTTACATAAAATGTGGTTTTATGTGTACATATTTGTCAGTGACTTGTTTCCTGCTTATTTTGCTAAAAATAAAAAAATTGATGTTGTGGGGGCTCGCACCATGAATGCCTGCTCTTCAGCCAACATCTCTACCGCTACGCTATTGCTTCCTGGCTTATTTTGCATATTTAGTTCTCATATGCTTTCCCACTGACTGCTAACTGTAGCTGCGCTACGGGCACGCCCGCGCAAACGAGCGCACTCACGGTTAAACATTTTTACAATTTAAAAAATATATAACATGTTTATTTATATGTTTTCTGTTCATAGTCTGTGGGGGCATGTGTTGTGTTCTGTTTATTCACATTTCCGTGGACTTTGTCGTGGTTGTTTACTTTGGGAACTTTTCCTCTTCTGGGGGCGTGTCCGCTTACAGGGCTCGGCCTACGGACACTCCCTCTACTGTCTTACACGGACCGTGTTAGCCTTAAGTGTGTTCAGCATGCTCTCATGAATATGCAAAGCATGCTGACATCACTCTGTTTAACTGCAGCCTCCGTGTATGAGTTATAACTCTTACACGGAGGCTTCGTGAATCCTGCCCATATTCTCTCCATCAGTATATTTTTCCATACAGGTGTTTGTATTACTGTTAACATTCCCCTGGTAGGCTTTTTAGCAGAAATATTCTGAATAACTATTCATAGTAAATGTTGGAAAATAGATTAATGAAAACTGACTACTTACATATAATAAAGTGGTTAATAGATTGGATCTCCTGCATGATAGTACATGTATACCACAAGATCATTTCCAATCCTTCCAAATGTAGCATATTGATTGCTGTGTTTTGTAGTAGAAGGCTGTGACTTTTCTTGTACAGAATATATCTGGGTAAGATCAGTAGTTATAACTTTTATAGTGTGTGTGTGTGTGTGTGTGTGTGTGTGTGTGTGTGTGTGTGTGTGTGTGTGTGTGTGTGTGTGTGTGTACACACACATATATGGGAGGTTGGTGTAATGGTTAAGGTGCTTACCTTAGAAATATACACACACACACACACACACACACACACACATACATATATATATATATATATATATATATATTTCTATGTGTTTTATATCTATCTACCTATATATATATATATATATATATATATATATATATATATATATATGTTTTTAGATATATATATATATATATATATATATATATATACAGATATGGATATAGATACAGCTATAGATATAGATACAGATATAAACATTTTCAAGTACATCATTTAATGAATGGAGCACAAAATTTATGAAGAACAGTACCTCCAAACCTTGGATCCTACCCAATTCGACTTTGTGAAGGGCAGATCCTGCCTGTTAAATTTGATGGATTTCTTTGAAAATGCGACCAAGGCCATTGGCAAGGGCAAATCTGTACACACAACATCCCTCATCCTGGCAAATGCTTTCAACACAATCCCACATTCAGGCATTACCGATAAACTTAGCAAACTCAATGTGAACCCCTTCATAGTAAGATGGGTTGCCAACTGGCTCACAAACTAAACACACACTGTCAAAGTGGATGATTCCACTTCAACCAGCAGACCTGTTGCCAGTTGAGTGCCACAGGGGTTAGTGCTTGGCTCCCTACTGTTTGGTATATACTTTTAAGTTCAGGTCAACATTAAGGAGTTGTGGCTGACCAAGTTTGCAGATGACTGCAAGTGTAATCATTGAATCCCCAAATTATGTCAGTATATTCCAGGAGGGTCTCATGCAGACCAACAACTGTTGTAGTACTCATGGTGGCAAACTGAATGCAAAGAAGTGCATCACCATTCTGTTTGGCACAAACAGTGCCCCCTCACACTACCAAATCAGCAACAATACCCTAAGTACTCATTAAGTTGTAAGGGACCTGGGATCACAAGTTGATTGTGACCTTAACTTCAACCACCATATTTCTACTGTAGTAATAAAAGCTTTCTATGCAGCACACTTGATTAGTAAAGGCATCACCTTGAACACAAAATAAGTTATATCCCATCTATACTCAGCACTTATCCGGCCCATAATTCAGTATAATGCCCCATTTGGCATATACTGTACTAAGAACCTGCAGCGATTAGAGAGACCTCAGAGGTTTCTAACAAAGAAGATCAAGGGGCTCCAGCATGTGCCTTACACAGACCGACTAAAATCCCTGTCACTATACTCTGTATTATACAGACTTCTTACAAGAGACTTATGCCTGGCCAATTCAGCAATCCAAGACCCAAAC
The DNA here is from genome assembly GCF_019279795.1 of Protopterus annectens. Taxonomy (NCBI): domain Eukaryota; kingdom Metazoa; phylum Chordata; order Ceratodontiformes; family Protopteridae; genus Protopterus; species Protopterus annectens. Next base: position 1,989,503,298 of record NC_056728.1, on the reverse strand, counting down.
TTAATAAACTTGCTGCAGATCCATAAATCAAATTGGACTAGGGTTACCTGTTTCAGGGACGTAAATATGGCTTGTGACTTAAATAGGGTATGCTGGAGGGACAGATTTATCTACCAGCATCTGCCATGCTTTTGGAATGCGCTAACAATTCATGTGAAACAAAACACCTCTATGACACTGTTCAAGAGAACCTGGAAGAGTGGATGGGGCACCATAAATTCTTATCAGGGATAGCACCCACAACCCTCCTGGACATGGGCAGTCATTACTAAATGAAATCTTGGATATTGACTAGCATTACTATAGTATTATATTGGGATGAAATGGCTAGGCTTAGAAAGACCTCCAGGTCGATAACCTGGTAATCTCCTATGATCCTATGACTTAGGAATTACAGAGTAAGTGATATTACATTAACATGCCTAATTATAATGAATACTGATGCATCTTTACACAGTATTTGTAATTGAAACATCAAATGCTAATAAATGTATATACTTCTAACAATCAACATTTATTTATTTGCTTATTTCTGTTCGACAGTTGTTTATCAGTAAAGTCCAACTGGGATAATATCTCATTTTCAGCAGAGGCCAGGGAGAAAAGCTCCACACTGACATAATATGGTTACAATTAAATGAAGCTATTACAGAACCTAATACAGAAGAATGGTAAAACTCAGCTTCATTTCATACCTGTGAACTTATGCATACATACTGCAAATATCTGGACAGGTATAAAAAGTTAAAATATAAGATTTTCAATAGCTTCACAAGTTGCAGCTCACAGAGATGACATTAAACACACTCAGTGTTCTTTTTTGGTGCAGCGATCACTAGATAATATAGCTTAGGCAAAAAATATTTGTCCTTTATCTAAGAAATGTATTTCATTAATTCCTTGTCTCAGAACATAGTCAAAGTATGCTAGAAGGACAAAAAGACTTGTTCAGCCTGGGGTAGTACAGGAGCAGAAACAAGTCTTATTTAGGCAATCTTTAAGTAGCTGTTTGAAGTTGGAGAGGCTAGAGTAAATCTAATTTGTGGAGGGATAGAATTTCATAGACTAGAAACAGACTATGAATATAGACTTTGGCCATAAAGAATGGAGAAGTGGAATAAAAGCAGGACAGTCAATGGATTTGTCAATGATGTTGTGTGTGGAAATAATCTGTATGTAATCTAAGTGGTGAGGCAATTCAAGCCAATTCAAAGCCTTACTAACAATAAAGTGGTAGTCACAGTATTGCTTGTTGGTGGAAAATTTTGCAACCTTATTATAGCATGCCTCCAACTTATTTTTAACTGTAGCCTGAAGGGTTGGAGAGGATGGGTGCACCATATAAGACGTCTGGGAGAAGGAATATTGTAGCAAGAGTTGTTTTGGTGGTCTTGCTAAGGATGTTTTTATGCCTGTAAAGCAGTCCTTATTTTTGGTGAGTCTTGTTTATGTCATATTGAACATGCAGGTTAAATTAAAGGTTCTTATCTATAATCACTCCAAGAGGTTTTGTATGGAAAACTACTTCAATTTCAATTTTGTTTAGTAAAAAGATTTTGAAATTTGCTTCATTAGGCATATGTGATTTGGGGAAAAATAGCAGTCACTTTGTTTTGTAGGGATGAGTAGTAGCTGAGCATTATGTACCCATTTTTCAACTGAGAAAAAAGCTTCTTACATGAACTGGAAGAGCTGAAGCAAATTATTAGTTGCACATATAAGCTTGGACTCATCAGCATATTGTATAAGGGAGGCCATACCTGTGGAGGTATAGAGGTCATTGATAAAGACATTAAAGAGGAAGGGAACAAGAGTAGAGCCTTGGATACACCGGTGGAGACTTACCGCTAGGTAGAGAGAGTATTATGTCATTTTACAGACTGAACCCTGTCCGCTAAATGACCATTTAACCACAGTCATTAAGAAGTGTATAGTCCTATTTGAGACAATTTATACATGAGTGTAGGATGAGAAATTGCATCAAAGGCTTTTCCCAGGTCAAGGAATAAAGAGGAAACAAGTTTACCTGGGTCCCTGCATTCTTTATGGTGTCGGTAAATGATAGGAGGGCAGTAGTTTACTGTACGTTGGGTGAATGTTAAGAGCCATTCTTGTAGAAGATTATGGAGGAGTTGCTTATGCATCTTTCAAGAATTTTTGAGAGAAGTGATAATATTGCAATAAGCTAAAAGTTAGTGAGATTTGCTGAGATTTGCTTGATGAAGAAGGATAATATAGCATTTTTCTATAGTAAGAGTACATAGGATTCAGCTGTTGATCTATTGATAAGGATATATTAGGACAATGCTGCTTCTCTGGTTTAATTCTCAGCTAGGGTGCCTTCTGTGTGAAGTCTGTATGTCCTCCCTGTGTTCTTGCGGGTTTTCTCCAGGTGATACATTCTCCGCCCACATTACAGAGACATGCATCTGGAGCATTTTTCCCTGGGTCTCTGCTGAAAATTGGCTTGTTTCAAGTCGGATTTTCCCAGTAAACAAATGTTACGTAAATAAATAAATAAAATAAATAAATATAGACTGGGTATGCTATGGCATCAAGAGCCATCTTTAGGTATTCAGGTGGGAGCTTGTCTGCTGCAGTGGAAACATTTAAACTGTATATGTTAATAAGACTGTTAAGAGTTGTTTTATGGTTGAATTTAAAAAAGAAGTGATCTGTTATTAAAAATTAAAAAATAAAACAATCACTGACTTAATAGAAGAGCCACAACAAGAACTTTCAACAAATACTTAAATGCTGCATCAACCATATGCCATTTCATTCAAAGACCATGGTACACAGTTAAAATTCTGCTAAAAAACTCAGCCAAACTGCTTTTGGCTAAACTGGCCATGACTTCAGAAACAGGATGACAAAATGCATTGACATGCCTCAGAATATATGAGAAAAGAAGATTGGAGGATGCAAAAAATTGTATATATTCAACTTATCAAAAGATATTTCCAAGATCACCATGAAGAAAAAACAGTGAAGATATTCAGAGTTTTTGGGACAAAAGAGCTCAGCTTGAATTATTGGCATATCTTAACTCCAGTAACAACTAGGAGACTCATGCCACATTCATAAATCACCAGCATTTTGAAAGGTGGCTCAACCAGAAAAGCCAAGATCTTAACAATTAACAAATAAATATAAAATCTTTGCCTATTGTGATTACAAGATGAGAAAAAATTTCAACCTGACTCAGTTTCTAAAAGCATTTTTATTATAGACACCTATCCTTATGAAATAGTCTTTGATGGCCATGTTGATCATTGAGACATTTCCCATTCTCAACCCACCTCCCAGATAAGTAATATTCAATACTACATTTAGTTTTCTGAATAATATCCAATCACTTAGTATCCCAGTACTACTATAGAAAGGATGGAATTTCCTCTGGAGATCTAGAAGGCAAAGCTCTTGTTTAAGAGATTAAAGACCTTCATCAATAGATAAATAACTCATGGTAACATGACAGATTCATATCCCATTGTATCGTCTACCGCTGTAGCAAACTTCAGCTATGTGTCAAGTGGCAAGGTAAACACAAATAATTTAATGGACAGTTTCAAATACACCCTGTCTGTTATTTGTTACCATGTGTGATACTGGAAGGAAATTTTGAATATGGCTATTGGCTAAGCTTGCAATGGCATGTAGACTGATTTCCTTGTACATACTTATTAACGTATGTTCAAAGGACTATTTTGCTGACTGACATTATAGCCAAAATAAAATCCCTTTCAGTTCTATGCAGCACTTGTTATAGAAGCTCAGGATGTAATGCTTGACTTCAAATCAGTATTCAAAATGAAACACTGTACAACAATGGCCAATGAAGTGAAGTTCTCTTGGAGAATAGGTAGTGTGGCTAAATGATATAAAACTTAAAAGTGCAACATATATAGCAAAAAACTTGCATACATTTCCAGTACTTAAATTAAATGCATTTACAAGATATTCACGCTGTGAATGCAGTTATACCATATTGAAATGATGGCTCTAAAGTTTCCAGTCTTATGATGGCTTCAAAGTATCCAATCTTTTTGGTCTGATATACAAAGTATCCACACTGAAGATGTAGCAGCTGCTATGTGACTGTGATGAACTGTGAAAAAAGCTTAACCAGCCTAACAGATCAAATAAAAGCTTCTAGCTTTAATGGCAGTGAAAATCCTTTTATTGTTGGAAAAGTTAAAATCTTCATGTCAAGTTAAAATCTTGATGTAGAATTAAACAGTCCCTATGTATTCCAAATGATTAAACTGCTGAGAGTGTGGGTAGAATGGTGACAAGATATCTGGTGCTGTAGGACAGCTGAATGTTTTATCACACTCTTGTTTGGTGTTAACTGTTGTGATGAAACTAATAGAAATATATACATATATATGCATGTGTGTATGTATTATTATTTTTTATATATCATACATAGTCATACACCCACCCACACATACACACACACTGTACCCTTTCATCCTTACTTCCTTGTCATAAATGTTCAATGACTTAAAATAATACAGATCACTCCCTGACAATGAAGTGAATATTGTGCCTGGCAGCCTCTCTCAGCTAGATGATGGACACCCTCCAAGAGCCACCATTTTATTCTCGCAGTCTAGAAGCCAGCACCAGGCTAACTTGTCGTAGTGTTCCCTGGTACTGAGGATACTCCTGCTGAATGCAATCCATGATGCTACTAACTATGTAAATGCGATCTTCCTGTTTTTGCTTTTCATTCTCCAGTGCCTGCTCTGTCTTGCAAAGTGGTGTATACGTTTCATATTTCATTGCTTGTTGATGCTTTAAACGAGTTTTGTAAGCCACAATCTGAGAACGACTCCTTTCCTGCAGTTTTTCCAGGTCAACATCTAAGTGGTCTGATACAGCACGCTGTGCTGAATACTGTTGTTGTTTTTCACTCAGTGCTTTACTGAGGGAGTTCTGTTGGTCCTGCAATTCCCTTATAATACCATTACACTCATCTGCATTCTTCTGACTTTCTTTTATCTTTTTTTTCAAGTCCAAAAGTTTGTTCTGAAATTCACTTCTTGTAGGCAGCTTCTTGTCCACTTTGGCCTGACCCTCTGCTCTGGTCACAATAGTCTCCCTGCGTGAGACAACAGCTTCCATGTCTCTTATCATCTTTTCCTGTTGCTTCATCAACTGAGCATAGCGAACCTCCATTCTGTGAATTTCAGCTTGCATAATTCAAATTTCTCCTTGTCCTACGTCAGAATCCACAGCATCTCGTGTCTCTTTAGCAAGCTGGGAGTTCTTTTCCCACAGCAAGATCTGCCATTCTGCCTCTACCAGATTAATCAGAAGCTGCTCCTTCTCTTCTTTCAGTTGATGCAACTTCTCTTGCAACTCCACAGATTCCTTCTCTGCTTCCCGGAGGCCACATAAGAATTCAATTTCCATCAGTATGTTGCCCTGTTCCAGATCATCTTTGGAGGCACTGTTCCTGCTTAGCAGCCTGTTCAGCTTCAGCATGTCATTGGACAAATTTCTCATGTGACGTTCAATATCTTTTTTCTCATTTAGCTCCTGTTGAATACCATTTTCAGTGCGAATCTTCTTCTGCTGAAGTATGGTTAGTTGCTTCTTTAACATCTCCACAGATGTGGCCTGCTCTTCCCTTTCCCGCGTTAGCTTGACCAAATCATTCTGTAGTCGTAACCAGTACTGCTGCAACTCAATTATTTCAGTACTGCCCTCCTCCACCTGTTTTGTGAAGGCTTTTATCTGTATCTCCAGTGGTCCAAGCTCTTTGCCCCCAGCACTGGAAAGGGCTTGCTCAATCTTTTTATTGTACAAGTTGATTGTTCCTTGCTTGCGCTCTATTAAGATGTTGCGTTTTTCAGTCTCAATCTCACAGTTGAAAATCAGGGAATTCTTTTGCCCTAGCATCTTGTCAAGCTCTGACAGTGTCTTCTGGAGCATGCTCAGTCTGGTACTACTATGATTATTCTCCAGTGTGATCGGTGCGACTTCATTTTCTCCTTTAGCTAGTTTCATCTCCTGTTCTCGCTTTTTTGCTCGTAATTTATAAATCAGTTGGTTAGAGTACTTCGTTGCTTTGTCCAAAGTAAGACACTCCTGCATCTTTTCCATTAGCTTGTCCTCTAGTTCTGTTCTTGTTAAGTACTCCTTCTCAATCTTCTTGCGCAAAGCTGTCAACTCAGTCAAACGTGTTGCCCTTTCCAAGCTGATACGATTGAGAGCCCATTCTGTCTCATGCAGTGTACGAGTGTAGGTGCTGTATTCAGCATTCAATGCATCCTGCTTCATCTGACACTGTGCAATCAGCTTCTTGCTCATGGCAGCATCAGATTCTGCATGGTTAAGGATGACAGCTAGCAGCTCATTTTGCTCTTCTTCCTTTATGATGGATTTCTTGTAGACTTCAATCTCAGTATCCAATGACTGTATCTTTTGTCTGGCACTGTTTTATTTTACATCAAGATTTTAACTTGACATGAAGATTTTAACTTTTCCTACAATAAAAGGATTTTAACTGCCATTAAAGCTAGAAGCTTTTATTTGATGTTAGACTGGTTAAGCTGTTATCACAGTTCATCACAGTCACATAGCAGCTACTACATCTTCAGTGTGGATACTTTGTATATCAGACCAAAAAGATTGGATACTTTGAAGCCATCATAAGACTGGAAACTTTGGAGCCATCATTTCGCTATGGTATAACTGCATTCACAGTGTGAATATCTTTCTGAACAGATGAAGAAGCGTAAGGTGGATCACGAGGAGCTTGGTGTGGTGCTCTATGGTGTCCAACAGGAACTAGCTTGCATGCAGATGGCACTGGAAAAACATCATGACAGATGTGGTGATGTGGCTGTATTGCGCAGACAGCTAGAGGAAGAGCTTGAAAACATCAGGAATCTTTACAGAAAAACACAATTGACAACAAATGAGAAATGCAAAAAAGTGGCTGAACTACAGACGAAAGTGGATAACATGGCTTTACATCTGTTTTATACTCAGAACTTAAAAGAAGATGTGCATTCGGACACTGCATTGATGAAACAGGATACACAACAGGCAGAGGCAGAAAGAACCCAGGCTGAACAACAGAAACGGAAACATGATCTTTTTGTGGACCGCCTGATAAAACAAGTAGAAAGGCTAAATGAACAGACTGCAATGTAAGAGGTACAGATTATAGCTCAGGCAGAGGAAAGCAAAGCAGCAAAGAACACTGTAACTGAGGCACAAATGGAGACTGATGCCATTAATATGGAGAAGAAGCAGCTGTTACAACAGTGGAATACTAGCCTAATTGAAATGAGGAGGCGAGATGAAGCTTATGCAGCAAAGGAGGAGGCACTGAGCCAGGCCAGACAACAGGTACAGTCATTGGATACTGAGATTGAAGTCTACAAGAAATCCATCATAAAGGAAGAAGAGCAAAATGAGCTGCTAGCTGTCATCCTTAACCGTGCAGAATCTGATGCTGCCATGAGCAAGAAGCTGATTGCACAGTGTCAGATGAAGCAGGATGCACTGAATGCTGAGTACAGCACCTACACTCGTACACTGCATGAGACAGAACAGGCTCTCGATCGTATCAGCTTGGAAAGGGCAACACGTTTGAATGAGTTGACAGCTTTGCGCAAGAAGATTGAGAAGGAGTACTTAACAAGAACAGAACTAGAGGACAAGCTAATGGAAAAGATGCAGGAGTGTCTTACTTTGGACAAAGCAACGGAGTACTATAACCAACTGATTTATAAATTACGGGTTCAGGCGCCTAGGCAGCGAGATATTTCCATGTGTTACATTTGACTGGGGACACATGGCTGAAGTGACATTCAGCTGCAGAGAAATATGGCTGTTTGCAAATTCCCTGTGGGCAAAGAGAAGCACACCCTGCCATGCTCACAGCTTTAATAATCAAATGAGTGGTGGCAAAAGAATTAAAGAGTGTTGTTCTCAGTGTACAGCACATACTTATGTAACTACAACACGTAGAAGTGTGCTACAGCATGGAGGAAATCCTGCAGGCTACTGTAGTCACATTTATGCTCCAGTATGTGTTTTAGGTAATGTTCCCTAGACACTGTGAAAGTGGTAGTGGTCCACACACTTCAATTATAAAGACACTGCCTATTGTGCACTGCATTTTTACTGTCACTGACATGCCCTCTGGCCAGCCTGCTGCTGATGCCTGCCATATTGCCTGCTGTCTCACATTCCCTTGGGGACCATGGACATTGTTTTCCCCCTGTGTATTTGGTTACTGAAGTTGTGGGCATGGCAGAATATGCTTTTCTTTGCCCACAGGGAATTTGCAAACAGCCATATTTCTCTGCAGCTGAATGTCACTTCAGGCATGTGTCTCCAGTCAAATGTACCACAGGGAAATGTCTCGCTGCCTAGGCTCCTGAACCCATAAATTACGAGCAAAAAAGCGAGAACAGGAGACGAAACTTGCTAAAGGAGAAAATGAAGTTGCACCGATAACACTGGAGAATAATCATAGTAATACCAGACTGAGCATGCTCCAGAAGACACTGTCAGAGCTTGACAAGATGCTAGGGCAAAAGAATTCCCTGATTTTCAACTGTGAGATTGAGATTGAAAAATGCAACATCTTAATAGAGCGCAAGCAAGGAACAATCAACTTGTACAATAAAAAGATTGAGCAAGCCTTTTCCAGTGCTGGGAGCAAAGAGCTTGGACCACTGGAGATACAGATAAAAGCCTTCACAAAACAGGTGGAGGAGGGCAGTACTGAAATAATGGAGCTGCAGCAGTACTGGTTACGACTACAGAATGATTTGGGCAAGCTAACGCGAGAAAGTGAAGAGCAGGCCACATCTGTAGAGATGTTAAAGAAGCAACTAACCATACTTCAGCAGAAGAAGATTCGGACTGAAAATGGTATTCAACAGGAGCTAAATGAGAAAAAAGATATTGAACGTCACATGAGAAATTTGTCCAGTGACATGCTGAAGCCGAACATGCTGCTAAGCAAGAACAGTGCCTTCAAAGGCGATCTGGAACAGGGAAACATACTGATGGAAACTGAATTCTTACGTGGCCTCCGGGAAGAAGAGAAGGAATCTGTGGAGTTGCAAGAGAAGTTGCATCAACTGAAAGAAGAGAAGGAGCAGCTTCTGATTAATCTGGTAGAGGCAGAATGGCAGATCTTGCTGTGGGAAAAGAACTCCCAGCTTCCTAAAGATACACGAGATGCTGTGGATTCTGACGTAGGACAAGGAGAAATTTGAATTATGCAAGCTGAAATTCACAGAATGGAGGTTCGCTATGCTCAGTTGATGAAGCAACAGGAAAAGATGATAAGAGACATGGAAGATGTTGTCTTACGCAGGGAGACTATTGTGCCAGAGCAGAGGGTCAGGCCAAAGTGGACAAGAAGCTGCCTACAAGAAGTGAATTTCAGAACAAACTTTTGGACTTGGAAAAAAAAGATAAAAGAAAGTCAGAAGAATGCAGATGAGTGTAATGGTATTATAAGGGAATTGCAGGACCAACAGAACTCCCTCAGTAAAGCACTGAGTGAAAAACAACAACAGTGTTCAGCACAGCGTGCTGTATCAGACCACTTAGATGTTGACCTGGAAAAACTGCAGGAGAACAAGCAAAGGAATCTGTCTCAGATTGTGGCTTACCAAATTTGTTTAAAGCATCTACAAGCAGTGAAAGATGAAAAGTATACACCACTTTGCAAGACAGAGCAGGCACTGGAGAATGAAAAGCAAAAACAGGAAGATCGCATTCACATAGTTTGTAGCATCATGGATCGCATTCAGCAGGAGTATCCTCAGTACCAGGGAACACTTTGACAAGTTAGCCTGGTGCTGGCTTCTAGACTGCGAGAATAAAATGGTGGCTCTTGGAGGGTGTCCATCATCTAGCTGAGAGAGGCTGCCAGGCACAATATTCACTTCATTGTCAGGGAGTGATCTGTATTATTTTAAGTCATTGAACATTTATGACAAGGAAGTAAGGATGAATGGGTACAGTGTGTGCGTATGTGTGGGTGGGTGTATGACTATGAGTGCACCATGTGCATGTATGATATATAAAAAATAATAATACATACACACATGCATATATATGTATATATTTCTATTAGTTTCATCACAACAGTTAACACCAAAAAAGAGTGTGATAAAACATTCAGCTGTCCTACAGCACCAGATATCTTGTCACCATTCTACCCACGCCCTCAGCAGTTTAATCATTTGGAATACATAGGGACTGTTTTATTCTACATCAAGATTTTAACTTGACATGAAGATTTTAACTTTTCCAGCTATAAAAGGATTTTAACTGCCATTAAAGCTAGAAGCTTTTATTTGATCTGTTAGACTGGTTAAGCTGTTATCGCAGTTCATCACATTCACATAGCAGCTACTACATCTTCAGTGTGGATACATTGTATATCAGACCAAAAAGATTGGATACTTTGAAGCCATCATAAGACTGGAAACTTTGGAGCCATCATTTTGCTATGGTATAACTGCATTCACAGCATGAATATCTTGTAAGTGCATTTAATTTAAATACTGGAAATGTATGCAAGTTTTTTGCTATATATCTTGCACTTTTAAGTGTTATATCATTTAACCACACTACCTATTCTCCAAGAGAACTTCACTTCATTGGCCATTGTTGTACAGCATTTCATTCTGAATACTGTTTTTACTTGTTACTGATAGCTGTACTTTAGCATTAGGAGGTACCCTTTCTTTATTGACTTCAAATCAAGTTGCAATTGAATAAGGCTATCATTGTTATACTACAGGCAGACCTGACATTTTTATATGCGAACTGTGTCGGATGAGACAGAAATTATACCTTAATGTTGATGCCTCCCACCCCTGTTTGCAACTTCATTCTGCCTCTCCACATAGCATATCATGGTTACCATTCAGATCAGATAGTCATGCTGCAGTAACAACTTTGCAATCATCTGCTTCCATATCTATCAGAAATAATCCAAACAGATTACCCAGATGGCATGAAGATACCAAGAGCTGAAATCATATATTAAGGAGACTTGTCTGTTTGGCCATATCTATCAAGTTTGATCTCCTGGTGAGTGAGGACACAAAAAATGGGAAAAGGGGTTGTGGCTGGATGGATGGATGGATGGATGGATGGATGGATGGATGGATGGATGGATGGATTTTGGATCAGTCAGTTCCTTGCAGTCAGGAAAAATCCTCCCTTGGACCATCCATACACCCTTCAAGACTAGCAAATCTGTTTTTTAAAGGTGTTTTACCAATGAAAGGTTCAAATGCTACAAAAATAAATACAGGAAGCAGAAAAGCAACAATAATAAAATAATTGTGACTAGCATACTTGATGTCCAAACAGAATCACTTGCATTGGATCTCCCCCTGCCCCTGATGTATAGATTCATAGGTTCATACTAGGCTGTTTATCCAAAGAACCATTTCATAGGTAAATGGGTTCATATGTTCATGCTAGGTTATCTGCCCTAGGGCATTTATAAGCCTAGCCAGAATGTGTTTGGCTTTCGCCACCCATTTTAAATTTATTTTGCTATGCCCTTTTTCGAGGTTAGTGTACTGTGCCTCTGTCTAACAGTGACACAGAAGTGATACCCGGGGTAAACCCACGATCTCCCATCCACTCATCAAGATTCCTCTTGAAGAGAGTCAATGAGGGACTCTGCCTAACCTGGACTGGGATTTTATTCCAGAGTGAAGGGAGCCTCTGGGTTATGAATTTGTCCCTCCAGCATGTCCTATTTATTTCAGTGCTGAGGTTCAAGTCTCTCGAGCGCGTAGCTCGATGGAATTTGGATTTTCTGAGGTGCAGCATGTCCATTAATTCCGGGTTGGACATGGCTTTATAAGTCAGGCAGAGATCGCCTCTGAACAGGCGGTATGCCACTGAGTAGAGCTGGAGTTTCTTTAACCGGGCAGCATATGGCATCTGTTTGAACCCTTTGATCCTCTTGGTGAGGTACTTTTGGGGTCTTTCCAGTTGCTGCAGGTGTCTGGTAAGGTACATCCCAAAAGGGGCATTGTACTCAATTATAGGCCTGATGAGGGATGAGTAAAGAGGCACGATGACCTCCCTTGATCTAGATGTGAATCCCTTCATGATTAGGTGGGCTATATAAAATGTTTTTCTAACCACTTTGGCCACGTGGTTGTCAAATGAGAGATTGCTATCAACTTGGGTCCCCAGGTCCCTAATTACTTCTTCTGTACTTAATGGATTACCACCTATGTGGTAATTTGTGGGCACTTTGTTTTTGCTAAAGGGGATGACTATGCACTTTTTGGAATTTAGCTTGAGGCCATGGCTCTGGCACCAGTTGTCTGTTTCTATGAGGCCCTTTTGGAGGATGCTTGTGTCGGCTGGAGAGTCGATTATGGTGCCCAGTTTGCAGTCATCTGCAAACTTGGTCAGCCACAGTCCTTCCATGTTGGCCTGTACCTCCGAGAAATATATACCGAACAAGAGAGGTCCCAGGACTGAGCCTTGTGGGACACCACTTGTAACTGGTTTGGAGTCTGACATGGCTCCAGCAATTCTAACCATGTGGGTTCTGTCCTTGAGCCAGTTTGCAATCCATCTAGCCTAATCAAGAATCCCACCAATTTACCTAGATATGAATAAATACCAGACCCTGACATAGATTTAGCCCTTTCCATAAGGTCTAGAGGTACCAGACTAGGAGTCTGCTTATGAGTGTCCATTCATTTTTCCAAGTTACACTTAAAAGGGGCTTTCAAGCTACTATACTTACCTCTAAGTGTAGTCTAGTCAATAAATGAGGTATACATTATGAAAGATATTTATCCTGCTAAAATGTCCTATTTATGTTTTGGTGTTAAAGTCTCTTGAGGAGGTGTTAAGGATGGTATTGATTTTCTGAGCATGTAGGAGGTTATATAGGACTTTATCTTATGAAGACTAGTAAGTAGGAAATTGAAAAAGAGTGAGTGTGCTTTAAGGTTGTCAGGGTAACCGAAGGAGGACATGCCCTTGATATTTTTTGGCAGTCTCTCTAGCTGTGGTGCATGCCTAACAAAGTACAGTGCCACAATGTATACCTCATTTATTGAATACACTATACTTAGAGATAAAGTATAATAGCTCAACAGCCTGTTTTTAGTGTAATCTGGAAAAAATGGATGGACACTCATAAGTAGACTCCTGGTACCTCTAGACCTTATGAAAGGGGCTGAATCTATATCAGGGTCTGTACTCTATTATTTGTGTGATAAGGGAGAAGATGAGGGGGGAAAGACTTTATAAGATCTAGAACATATACCCCTGGTGATTATTCTGGCTATATAAAAGCATTTCCTAACAAAAGTGGTCACATGATGGTCAAAGGATAACTTATTGCCAGTGAAAGAGCCAAACCCCGTAATGACTGAGTAGATTTTTAGGGGGGTGCTACCTATGTGTCAGAAACAGCAGAGTCCAGCTTTACCAAAGGCATAATGCATTTTTTTGGAATTTAGTTTGAGGCCACGGTTCAAATGCCATTTGTTAGTATGACTTAGATCATTCTGTAGAAAATATAGCTCATCTGTTGTGTTTATGACAGCTCTGAATTTACAGTCATTTGTAACTTCATCAGCCATGGGACTTTAGTGTCTTCTTTGACTTCAGATAATAGATAACCAAAAAGATGTGTCCACAGGACTGATCATGGAGCTACACCATTGCAACCATTATTTATTACTTATTTCTAGTTTGTTTACCAGGATAGTCCACTGGGCTACAAGGAGCCCATTTTCAATGGAGTCCTGGAGAGAAAAGCCCCAGAAAATTACAAATTACAGATTTAACATAAGATTAAGTTATTAGAGAAATGTAATGTGCACAGATGAAGCAAAATTAAACAAATAGGAAAAACACATATTAGTAGAGTGCACATATTAGTACAACTACTATTTTAGATGAGATTTTGTTTGCAAGACTAACATACTGGGCCCTGATGCTGATCCACTTTCTTATCCAGCAGGAAACACAAGAGTTTAGATTTCATTGGATTAGCTTATCAATGATGCCTGATTCTAGAATGGTATCAAAGGTTTTGGACAATCCCAGGTGTGATGTGTGAACTGATATACCTGAGTTGAATGCCTTAGTGATGTGTTCAAAAAAGTCCACCAGGTTTAATAGACAGGATCTGCCTTAAAAAATGCAAAATATTTAGGGACAGAGGTTTAAAGACAGCCTATGTGCTTGTTTATGAACGCAATTATGATTTTCTTCATTGACGTACAGATAAGGCTGGTGATGAAGATAGTTCTGCAGTTGCCATGATCAGTTGTGCACCCCTTTTGTGGAGTGGGATGATAAGTGTAGTTCTCCATACATCTGCATGCATTCAGTTGTAAGGCTGAAACTGGACAGATGTAATAATGAGATGTGCTGACAAGAAGACAACTTCACATATCATCAGAGCCCATAGATACAGAGACTTTAGTATTGCAGAGAGTGCTTAATGCTTGTTTGGAAGTGATTTGGGGAAGGTGTAGGCATATGCTGTGAGCAATTTCAGGGAAACAGGGATGTAACATTTAAGCCAAATTTGTCTGCTAATATCGTGGTAATAACTTTAGGTGCTGAGTATGTGATGATATTTTGTATTAGTCGAGAGCACTGCTAGCTATTATTAGGTTTTTGACATAGCTGAAGAATATTTTATGGACATCCCTAAAATGGGTGGTTATTTGCAATTCATACTTGTTCTTGCAGAATCTGATGTTTTCAAAGTTATTTTGTTGATTATTTTTAGCTCTTCTCCAGTGAATGAGGATTGAAGTTTGCCTTTACAAGTTAAGAGTTTCTTTCTCTTTTGGTATGGTTTGCTGATACTGGTTTTCCACCCAATGAGTTTGTTCTTAAATTTGGTACTATATTTATTTCTTATGGAGTCCAAATCTTCAGTGTTAGCTGGGAGGTGGCCAAAGAATTTATCCATGAAAATTGCAATGTGTGAAGCAGGTCCAGCTAGCTGAGGAGGGTGTTGGGTTTCCATTAAGTCATCATTTAGCAGGAGTAGATTTGCCTTGGAGTAGTCTTTCAGGATGTGGGGATTTTGAGGTGACTTGTTTGTCACACCTAGATTAAATGTTACTGCATGATGGCCAGATCTGACCATTAATTTGATAACTGTGTGTTATGAGCACTAAGCAGCTATGCTTTTCAGAACCAGGTCTAATATTTTTGAGACCCTATTTGGGATTTTGACTAGTTGGTTGAAGGTCTTGACATTAATGAAATCTAGGAATCTCTGAGCATACTAGTTAGAGGTTGTAAAGGTTTCACATTTACGAGAGGGATAACTGAAGCCACCCAAGAGATAGTGCTTGGTTCTATAGAAAATGATGTCACTTCGTAAAGATATGCTTTGTGGTCTGCCAGCTCATATGGGGAGTATGGTAGATGAACTTAGAAAAAACGGCAAGTAGATGCATGCAAATCTCCAAAACTGACAGACCACTTCACAAACCAAGCACAGTCCAGAAGTAATCCAAAGGAAAACCAGATATTCCAGCTATAAAATGTTCCACTGTTGTAAAATAAAAGGCACAATCCAGTTGTTAAACCCTCCTCCACTTTATTTCTGTTAAGTGCTTTTCATCTCGCTTGTAGCGAGACTTCTTCAGAAGACATGCAGTTACATCTCACTGTGATTTAAAACCTAATCCACTGTCAACTTCTCTTCAATTAATTACACAAGTAAACTATGCTGCTTGATTAGTAATTGATAAATAAAGTAAAACACAACAACTACCAACCAGTACCAGAACATGGGTCCACCAAAAAAATTGTAGAACACAAAAAATGTAAAACAGGATCAAAAGACAACCAAAGAACTTCAAACTAAATCCGTTTTTATTGTACAAATTGTAAAAGCATAAGCGCTTTTGTAGCAAGGCTACTTCATCAGATGCATAAAACAGTTAAAAAATCAGTCCATTAAATACTCTAGTTGAAAAATCACATGACTAATTAACTTTCTTAAAGACCTATGCCTTAAAAAACACTCATTAAACAATGTGAACACACATAAATGTATAGCCTTCTACAAATATAAACCATCTTAAATCACTCTATACAGCATAAGTAAATACATACATTTGTGCAAAACCATATATATATATATATATATATATATATATATATATATATATATATACATACATAAATATGCACATATATACTAAAAAATACAAAAAATATAAAAAATATATAAGAAATACTTATTATTGTGTATATTTATACAATGATGGTTCAAGATAAAAGCCAGACTATGTTCTATTTAAAAGTCTGGCTTTAAGTTTGGGTCTCAAAGGTACTCTGTCACTCAGGTCATGGCCATAATCTCCACATAATCTAACTATCCATTTGGCTTCTAATTGCTCAGTTTGATTCCTGTAATTGATAAATGGTACATCAATTAAGTTAGTGCTTCACTGTCTTATTGGAGCTCCATCTAAGGGCTTGAATGCCTGGTTCAAAGATGTTCCAACATTTCAAGAGCCCACAAGTAGCAGACAACTGGATAAGGAGCAACCAGCTGAAGGGTTACCGAACATAACAGTTAACCTTAAACTGTTGGATTCCAAGTTACTGCAATACAAAAAGTTGTAACTTGAAGTTGCATATTTCAAGGAGTGTGTAAGGGAGGGTATAGTCACTAAGGAGCTCAGATCATGGCAATACCCGACTGGGCTGGTGGAAGGGTCTAACTTCCACAAAGACTTAATAATGCTTTCTAATAAGCATGGAATGGAACTTCTTGAACTGATGAGCAAACATTATCAACAGGCAGTGGAGGAGTTGATGAAGGAAGCAACTGTTTTGGATGAAATTATCAAGAAGGACTTGGACTTTTCACGTTATAAATTTGAATATGAAAGATGTTTATCAAGCACAGACCAGTACTTGGGAAAATTGAATTAAACGAAGGTAAAAAAAACTGAAAAGAGACAGGGAAGCATATGAATCAGGCAAAGCCTACCCAAACCCCCCCACTTCACAATCTGGTTCATTGATGAAGGGCCCTTCAACGGAGGCTGATTTTTTAATGCATAACCAGCAGAACAACAGGACTAGTAACAATGAAAGTGGTGCTATACAAAGGGGTCCTTCTGGGACCATACAGAATGGAGCTAGTTTGAATTATAATACTTCCACGAAAAGGAATACGCAACAAGAGGGAGTTTCCATCTATCCCAGAAGGGGAAGGAAATTTTCAGAAACAGGCCTCAGGCTACAACATGAAGCAGGGTCTACCTTGGGTTGTGTACAATTCGACAAACAACCAGTACCCACGACGAAGGTAATGGAGACATATTCGAATAATTGTGAAATTATTCTTAATACAAAAGGTGACTTTAAAATTTTTAACTTCTCTCGTCTCGAAGTAGATGTTGTTTTAGCTGATTTACTTGCAGAAGGACAGACTTTTGTACCAACTAGAAAAGCTGAAATATCTGAGACTATTATAGACTTGAAATTGTTTACCCGGAAACTGAATCTAAAATTTTTGTTTGGTAATGATAATTATGAAAAGAAATCATTTCATATTGCTAGTACTTACTGCCCACCCCTACACCCTACACTTGCTACATTTGAACAGGTATGTGAGTTGGACCTTTACAATCTTATCAACCAACATAAGCACTTCAAGGGTAGCTCCCATAACATAACATTTGAGGAGAAAGAAGCCCTCAAACTGATACAACAGACAGATGTCAGAGTGATGCAACCTGACGAGGGTGGGGGGTTGGTGATAATGGACAAGCACGAATACCAACAAAAAATGGGGAAAGTTCTTGACAGTGAGGTATCACGGAATGAATTAAATATTGCTTATATGAGAATATGTTCTTCATTGGAAGAAATGTTTATTGAGGCCAGGATAGATGTAGACTCTTTCAATTTTCTGAATATGCCAGCTCCTAAGATCCCTATCCTGTTCGGTATTCCAAAAATTCATAAGTCTGTTTCTGATCCACCTATGAGACTGTCAGTTGATGTGAGAAACAGCATCACTTATGCATGTGCAAAGTACGTGGACCACATTTTGAAAAAGTATGTAGGGCAACAGTTACAAATTTGCAAAGATTCATGGTCCTTTCTGGCCAATATAAAAAACCTCCAGTTTAATGTCAATTTAAATTTTTTAATGATTGACTTTAAGGACCTGTACTCATCAATCCATCATATGGAAGGTATTGAGTGGGTAAGCCTATTGATGCACAGTATAGGGGCATCTGCGTCTGAAATAGGACTAGTGGAGGAATTATTGGACATTATTTTGTCCAACATTTTTATCACCTTTGATAATAAGTGCTATATACAAAAAAATAGGTGTGGCAATGGGCTCCCCGTGTGGAGCCAGTTTTGCCAACCTGGTGATGGCATACTGGGAAACAGAGTTTGTAAGAAAGGTTCCTCACATTGCAAGGCAGATACATTTTTATACACGATTCCTGGACAACATTTTTATATTGATTGAAGGGGACAAAAACAATGCCATCAAGTCAGTGTCATATTTGAACAATACAACAAGTTTTTTGAAGTTTACTTACACTTTCAATATGGACAGAATAGCTGACCTGGACATTGATTTAAAGAAGGATCTGAAATAAAACTCCTACACAGCTAGAATATTCAGAAAGGACACTTATTCTAATGTGTTCCTGCATTTTAGTAGCTGTAACCCTCTGCCCCAGAAATGATCAGTGGTGAAGGGGCAGCTTGTGAGGGCAGCTCGTATGGTCTCAAATGAGGAAGACTTTTTAATAGAGTGTGAGAAACTTAGAGAAATGTTATATAAGAGAGGATACCCTGAACAACTGGTAAAGGAACTAACTGTGGAAGTGGTAAATAAAAGATAGAGGGGGTTTTACCGACCTATTTTAGGGGTGGAGGACATGCTCCAAGAAATTTCATCAGAAAGGCATGGCAATGTAAGAGACCCAATAGGCCCGTCTGACTTTATTATTTCAAACAGTTTGGATGGGCATTCTATAATGAACATTATAAGTAAGAATTGGGACCTAATTCGGTCCAATAGTGTTCTATTTGGTAAACTACAAGACCCACCTAGAGCAGTTTTTAGAAAAGGAAAAAATCTAAAGAACCTACTGGAAGGAAACAAAGGAAAAGTCCTCTTTGTCAATACTTAAGGAATGTGTAAATGCCAGATATGCCCTTATTGTTCCTACATTGATACAGGTCAGAACTTTTCTATATGTGGGCAGGAGTACAGTACTAAATGTAAATTTAATTGTAACTCCAAGGGTGTGGTTTACCTAGCTTCGTGTAAATCATGTCCTGCTTCCTATATCGAAAGAACTGACAGGAAACTTAGGGAGAGGGTGTACAAATACCTTTATGGTATTAGGAAGTGTAAATTAGAAAATGCCTTAGCCAGACATGTAGGTGAATACCCAAACCACTCATTTGGTTTTTGAACAATAGACAGTGTTGTAGAGGACATTAGAGGTGGACTAACTGCTTTACTCTTGGAAAAAATTAAAATTGTCCTGGCAACAAAGAACTCGTGCCTGTCATGCTCCTGGTCTGAATGAAATTTACTCAATAGCTTGTATATTGAAATTGAAGAGCCTTTCAAGATAACATTCATGAAGTTACAAATTTAAACATGCATTCTAGAGTATACAGAGAAAGTTTTGTAGAATCCCCCCCTTTCTTTCCCCCTTCCCCCTCACTTTCCTTTCCAGGGAATTTAGGACTAGCACTGTTTGTTTTATAAACTTCGAGAAATGTATTTCAGGCAGGTTTATTAGACCAGCTTCAAAACTTATTTAAACACTGCATGCTTCAAGCAAATAGTTGCAATAGTTTAGGCAGAGGTGATTCATGTATTGCTGCATTGACTTTTTGATGTATTAAGGTATGGTTTAAATAATAGACTTAGTAGAATTGAAATACCTTAAGTATCTATTCTTAACTATGCATTTCAAATAAGTATTTATTCTAAATATAAATGTATAACATTTTAAACAAGTATTTATTTAAATATAGGTGTAAATTCACAACATTTGACACAAACTTTTAAAATTGATTTTATTACCATACGATGCAAGTACAGGTTTTTAGAAGAGCCTGCAGATTTTTTATGTAAGCAATACACACAGCACATTGTTTGGGAGCTTCATTTTATTGAAATCCAAGTAACAGTGAAGCACTAACTTAATTGATGTACCATTTATCAATTACTAATCAAGCAGCATAGTTTACTTGTGTAATTAATTGAAGGGAAGTTGAGAGTGGATTAGGTTTTACACCACAGTGTGATGTAACTGTATGTGGTCTGAAGAAGTCTCACTACAAGCGAGGCGAAAAGCGCTTAACAGAAATAAAGTGTAGGAGGATTTTATAACTGAATTGTGCCTTTTATTTTATAACAGTGGAACATTTTATAGCTGGAATATTTGTTTTTTCTTTGGATTACTTCTGGACTGTGCTTGGTTTGTGAAGGGGTCTGTCCATTTTGGAGACGAGTATGGTTGATGGTTACAATGTGGTACTGCATTTTGTTTCTAATAGGTGGAATGTGGGGGAATTCTAGATCATTCTCTTGCAATAAGAGTCATGAGGTGAAATTGTTTCTTAGGAACAGAAATACACCCCCGTCAGCTAAAATGCTGTTTGGCATTGGGTATGAAGGGCTCCAAAGACTTTAAAATGGTGCACTGTGGGGATGCTTTTGTTGTTCTAAAATCATGTTTCAGTAGCTATACTGGTACCAATATTTTTAAGGGATAAGAATGCTGTACAAAGTATGACTTTTTGTTTAAGCTTCTAGCATTAAGCAGTGCTAATTTTATATGATATCAATTGCAGTTGTCTGTGTGAGTAATTTGAGGAGAATGACTTTACCTAAAAAAAGACATTATGGGGGAATAAAAGGTCTTATAGAGTATAATGGATTCATGAGGAAAGGGATGACTCTCTAGTAAAGCATCTGGGGTTGTCAATCATCTCATCCTAGGCTGATGTAGATGATTTACTATCATAATGTCAGCTCACAGGCATTCAAGTTGGAAAATGGTTGACATACCTCCAGGAAAGTCAGACTGCTGAATTCCAGTATAGCCAACAAAAATACCGAACACTGAAACTCCCTACTGCTCCAGACCCAAGAACAACCCTTACCAAGGGCCCAGAAGCTGGCAAGGAGGACAGTTAGGAATGGCGGTGTTCAGTATTCTGCCATTTGGGATTTAGAACATCATGCAGGTACACTCGACCACTTGCAAGTCAACATAATGATAGTAAACCTACATATATAAATTTTATATATATATATATATATATATATATATATATATATATATATATATATATATATGTATATAGATATATATGTATATATATATATATATATATATATATATATATAGAGAGAGAGAGAGAGAGATATGTATGTATCTATACAAGTATATATAAATATATTTAAATCTCCACAACCCCCTTTCTCCATTTTTGGAGCTGGGGTAGGGGTGTCACTTCAGTAATGACAATCATCTAGAGCCAAGGGTGGCTAGCCCTGCCATGGTTGTTGCTCCATATCACATAGTCAACACTCACACTCACACCTATGGCCAATTTATAGTGTCCAATCCACCCAGGCTGATCTCTCTCTCTTTCTGCATATATATATATATATATATATATATATATATATATACACACACACACACACACACACACACACACACACACACACACACACACACACACACACACACACATATACTTAAAGTCATACAGATTTTGTTTGTATTGTGGCATCATACTACACTCTTCATATGGTGCATCTCAAATCATTCACTCCCATTTACACAATGAACAGGTCATATGTGCACCTGGGGTGAAAGGGCTTTAGTGATGTTGCATATCCTGGCACCTGAGAAGCCGATAACTATGACTCTGCTTTTGCTCAGCCTGGTGAATGAAGTATCTGTGTCTAAATATGGTGTCACCTTTAACCAAGATAGTGTCAGGTGACCTAGTTTGGTCTTGGTGCCTTAAAGGCTTCTGCATGTAGTTATGAAACCTCTGTTAGAGTCTGCATTTCCTTTAGTGTCAGAATGAACTGTATATTGGATACAATATGTTGATGCTGAGTTGAATGGAATTCATGATTATTGATCCAATGCTTTTTGTCAGATATACAAAACAGTGAAAAAATTACTGAAAGTGTATTTTAAGCCTTTTTTTTCAGGATGGCAAGCTCCCTGCTCCCCAGTGTTGGGGGATAAACCCACCCTAAATTATATAAACCAACTCTGTGGTCACTCAACAGTGGAGAAAGGGCTGTGCCACCTGTTTACCTAAAGTGGCTTTCAGCAATAAAGCTGGTCACACTGTTGACAATAGGACAAACATTGTTCACCAAAACCATATGATCCTTTTCAATGCAGGAGGTATGCCTGAGATTTTATGCTATTGCCTAGTTTTCAGTGTCCTGGCTGGACTTGCTAAAGATTTTTTTAATGGCATGACCATAGGACTGCTTTGAGCTTATTATCTGTTAATGCTGGTAGGGATGAAACAGTGTTAAACTCACTGCATGAAGCTAGCTAAGAGGGGGAAACCCCATCAGTTGAGTTAAGTATTTGCACTTCTCACTGACTGAGTCTTCCAGGTTTAATTGGAGTTAATTATCAGTGAGCATGTTCATTCACTGCCTTAGGATTTCATGTTTTATAAGGCTGGCAAATGGGGCAGGGGGGCACTGTATGTTGACTCCTGATGATGATCAGCACTGTCATATTTAAAGTAAATGAGGATTTACAGAGGGGCCGGGGAAATATTACAGGTATGACAGGAAGCTGCACTGCTTTTGGTACTTAGGCTGATCAGGGTAGTGCAGCTAGGAGGAATCGTTCTTTACTCGGTGCAAGCAGATTAGACAAGAGGTAATAGGTAAGTAACTCAGTAGTGCTATCGAAGGTACATTTCCTATACTATAAGACAAGGAATTCTACTTACACACACTACTCAGTATGGAAATGCTACCGAACTTCTCTCAGTGCAGCTCTGTGCAGTAATACAACAAAGGAAAAAGAACTAAAGAAAACTAGGTAAAGTCTGAAGCCCAAGTACAACAAACCACACAAAATGTGCAAGAATCCATTTAACTCTCAGAAAAAAATCACAACTGATTCTAAAATGGCTTCCACCACTCCCTAAGCAGATTTACTCAAGACAGTGATTTAAATGGAACAAAGCAATATTAAGCAAAACACAGAAGCTCAAAATAGCTAAAGTGCAACCAGCCATATGAGGCAGATCTGTACTAGCTGAAAAATCACAAATAAATAAATAAATAAAAAGTATGGTTAATGTAAATAACCTATTAAAACAAAGGATGAGCTGAGCCCGATGCAGCAAATATTAGCGAGGATAACAAAATAATCCATGAATATATGGTGAAGCATAACAGCACTAAACACATTATTTCCATGTGCTTGTTAACCATGTATTGTTGTGCTGAACTGTTATGTTACTTAGGACATTTGCCTTAATTTTTTCTCATATTCACTGCCTTTACAGGATTTAATTATTCCTGCTGCTGGTAATTGCTAAACATTATTATTTCTATCCAGCTGTCTAACCTTGAATTAGTTTGACTGTATTTGAACAGATTACATTATTTCTTTTATTGACTAATAATAACATTGAAATTAGAATTAAAAGCTGTTGCTATGAATACAAAAAAAAAAAGACTAATTCTAGCAGTACCTTTGTAATACTATCTCTAGCTCCATGCCATGCAGCCTGCCATTTTTTTTTGTTAAAGCAGTACAAGTCTGCAAGAAAGATATTACAAGTTTAAATAAAGTTGACATGACTGCACTTTGTAGTTTAGTAAACTAATCTAAAAGGTGGGTTTCTATTTATGTTTCAAGCAATTTTATTTTGAAAATACTGCTGTGCAAAAACAGAGGGGGGTTGGAAGCTGGATCATGAGGAAAGTTGACACAGATATTGTATCTTTAGTTTATTATAATGGGCAGGATTCACGAAGCCTCCGTGTAAGAGATACATGGCTTACACGGAGGCTGCAGTTAAATGGTGTGACATCAGCATGTCATGCATATGCATGAGGGCATGCTGAATCACACCTAAGGCTAACACGGTCCATGGAAGACAGTAGGGGGCGTGTCCGTAGGCCGAGCCCTGCAAGCGGACACACCCCCAGAAGAGTAAAAGTGCCCAAAGTAAACACCCACGACAGAGGCCATGGAAATGTGAATAAACACAACACAACACATGCCCCCACAGACTATGAACATAAAATATATAAATGAACATGTTATATATTTTTTTAAATCGTAAAGATGTTTGCCCGTGAGTGCGCTCGTTTGCGCGGGTGTGCCCGTAGCTTAGCCACAGTTAGCAGTCAGTGGAAAAGCATATAAGAACTAAATATGCAAAGTAAGCCAAGAAGCAATAGCGTAGCGATAGAGACGTCGGCTGGAGAGCAGGCAGTCATGGTTTGAACCCCCACAACATAAATTTTTAGTAAAATAAGCACGAAACAAGTCCCTGACAAATATGTACACATATAAAATTATATTTTATGTAAAATGTAATGAAATATTCCATTTATTTGGAAGAAATGTGAGATAACAAAACAAAAAGAAATGCGAGATGTGCCTATAGCTGAGCTACAGTTTAACAAGGTGAGTGCATCTGCCCGTAGGTGAGCAGTGGTTTAACAGGTGTAAAATGAGTGCCCATAGGTGAACAGTGGTTTAATACGCTGAAACTGTGTGCCCTAGCTGACCTGAGTGTAATATGCGTGCTAACAGCCAAATGAAGCGAATACCAGCGTACCCCGTTTGCGTGGAGCTGCACACCACGCCAACAAGCTAACCGACGGGCAACGTTGAGCAAGCTGTATCAAAACTGCCTTTACACAGACACACCCACTAGCCTGTCTAGACAGTCATAAAAAATAAAAACAAGTGGCTAGGTTCGAACCCAGGATACTATGCACCATAGTCAAGGTACTGAACCACTAAGCCATGACAGCAGTATCTAGAAATGCAGTAATAGCAAATATGTAGGAATGAATACAAAGTGGAGCATGACAAAGCAGGTTTTGTGAAGTTGATACAATTCCAAAATGGCCAATCACAGATATGTGTGGGAAAAACGGCATATATAAGCCTCATAGGTGGGAATACACAGCATAAACGATTGTAGAACTAACTTGCAGCCAGAATGTCAGGAGTAGGTGAGGGTAGTTGCTTTCGAGCACAGAGGTGGGGCATTGAGGAGTCCAGATACATGGTCTGGCTACTAGTCCACAATCATGAGACCCAACTCATGCAGGGCCAGGTCCTGTGGGGAGCATATAGGGCTGAGGCATGGGACCGGTTGGCTCATGGTCTCTCCAGTGCCACAGGGATTCCAAAGACTGGTGAACAGGTCCGTCACCACCATGTGGACCTGAAGAAACGCAAGCAGGACCAATTGAACCTTTGGATCCAGGAGGCCCGGCAAATGCCCAACGCCCCACTACTGAGTAAGTTACATTTAATTATGTATGTAAGAAATTAAACTAGCTGATATTATGGAGATGTGTATTCCAATATTACTTCATTTATATTACAGCTGCAGGTGTCCGTTCTGTGAACCGCAGAGCCTATGTCGATAGGCTTGTGCGGTTGCGCCATCAGGCAGGTCAGTAATCCACTACCAGTAACTGTAAAGAAATATAAAAGTATGACAGTTAGCAAAAGAGTGCAGTAGAGTCACTAAGTAATAAAATGTGCAAGTAACAGTGTAAGAGTGTTTGCAAGTATTGCTTGATTACAAAAGTGTGTTGCAGTCTGTAATCCAAACAGAAAAATGAAAATGTCTGAAATAAAGTCTGAAATAAAGATGCCCCACCTGTAATATAATAGTACACAACCTGCAGCAGGCTGAAAAGTACAGCTGCAGAAGATGAGCAAATCACATGTGTGAAATATATCCCTGTATAAATACTGAAACATGACAGAAGTGAGACTGCTGGAAAGGATTGTAATAACTACAGGTAAAACATGTCAATAAAGCTTAGAAGTAAGTACCATCCTGAATAGTAAAATGAAAACAAGTGAGAGAGTGTGAGAAAGAGTTATGAATCCACCAGTAAAGTAGTAATAACCCCTGAATAAAGTATACTGCAGGCAGTACAGACTGAAATGAATGTGACAAGTAGAACCAAACTGAGAAATGTTTTTCAAAGTGTTGCTGCAGCTGGAATGTGTATTCCAAAATCTGGATATGTTGCTCTCAGTCTGCAATATGCAGATAGTATGATTGTCTGAAATACCAAACATCCACAGTTGTCTATAGCTATATAAAGCAAATGTAGCAGGATGCTGTAGCTGAACAAAACCAGGTATGAACGTATATGAAGAACAATAAAATGTATATTGATGTAGCAGTAAAAGTCCTATCACCAAATTGAAGTAGTTATCATATAGGAAACTGTAGTTAGAACAGTAATGTGTATATATCTGCAGCTATTAGAAATGTACAGCATATGTACTGGTATTCAAAGGTGTTAATATTATTTTCTTCACCCCACCCTATAACCACATATAACCCATTCCACGTGAAATTGGTATGTGCAATCACAATTAACACCCCTGGACATTTGTCCTGTTGGGTCATAAATATTTGCATGTACATTGATGCATCTGCCCTGTTCATACTTCTAAACCTGATGGCCTGTTGTCATCAATCAACCCTGCATGTTGTTGGACTGTGTATTGTCATTCAAATTATGCATGTGTTATGCTCACTGTTCAATGGTGTGAATATCTGGGTGTATGGTTAATGGGAATACTAATGCATGCTGTTACAACTAATTGCGAATGGTATTGTATGTTACTAACCCAAACTGTCATGACATAATGCAAAACATAGGATGACGGGGAAGGCGGGTTCCAGCAGACCCACCTCTCCCACCTCAGCTGGCGAGTGCACCTGGCACTAGTGCCCAGTCTGGACCCTCCTCCGGTGGCCCTGTGCCACCTGCAGGTGGAAGCGCTGCAGGGGATGGGGCCCATCCCCCCTCTGCAAGTGTGGCCGGAGGAGAACCACCACTCACCCTCCGTAGCATCCAGACTGTGGTGCGTAGGGAGATCCGGAACTCTGTTCTTGGGCCCCTACGCCAGCTTGAGGCACAGGTGGCACAACTTACGGGCATGCCTGTTGCCCAGCCTACACAGCCCCCAGCACAGCCCTGTCCTGGGCCATGAAGGAACAGTGGCAACTGCCCATGGGTGGGGATATCAGTTCCACTGTTGCCATCGTGGGCTCATGGGCTCTGGATATCCAAACATCCATCCCCGTCAATTGTGTAACCCCCCCCACACGTGTCATACACCGCCCCTGTATGCGTCTTGTTTGT
Organism: Protopterus annectens; assembly: GCF_019279795.1. Taxonomy (NCBI): domain Eukaryota; kingdom Metazoa; phylum Chordata; order Ceratodontiformes; family Protopteridae; genus Protopterus; species Protopterus annectens. The sequence goes on along the minus strand of NC_056728.1, from coordinate 1,989,475,835 downwards.
CTTGTCTGTTGACCTACCTAACCTACCTCCCCAGCTATACCAACTTCCTTCACCTGACATACCACTCTCACCTGAAAAAAAAAAAAAAAAAGGGCACTCTGTACCCACAAAAAATTATGCCCCATACATAGCTGCCCATTCTGCACACATGTCTGCTGGACATGGAAACTATCAATTACAATTGGCTGTACAACAAGTATTATTGTTGTCCTGACACCTCTCTCAGGGGTGGAAGGTTTCAAATGTCACACCAAATTACATACATATGCACAGCTGTTGCTGATGAAGAAATGGGCAGCTAGGGCCTTACCTACATCCCTCCTGCAAAACCCAAGCTTGTTTCCCTACTGTCTTACCCTCTTTGTGACCCCTTTTTCGCCACTTTCCTGTCTCCCCATTTTCATTTCTTTCAAAGAAAATAGCTTGGGTGTGCACCAGAGTAAGCACTGTTAAGCAGTTGCAAGCGGGTGTGCGCGGAGCTGAACACCAGTGCGCATGTGGGAGCTCCGCGCATACCAGCGCTAACCCGGTTACAACTGCTTAAAAGTGCCTTAGTCACTCTGATTGACAGGTCCTGTAGTCAGTTCAAAAGCAAAATAAAATCCCACTGTCATTCCCGAACCCAGGACCTTAGAAACAGTAGTCTGCATGACCTACCACTAAGCCATGACTCTTATACAAGAGCATTGTGCTAAAATAAATATATCATGTAATAGTCGTAATGAATGTAAAGGGAATATAGGATGTGTAGTACACAAAGCATGTCATTCATACTTACTTTCAGAACTAGTGGATTTCCATAATAGTAGTGTGTGAACAGACACAGCCATGCTAGTTGGTAGCTAGTAGGTAATAATGTCAGTTAATGTACATATATAAATGTATCTCGCATACCCTTTTATAGCACTGTCCTGAAATCACAGTGAGAACTGCAATCAGTACGCAACTGGCTGCATGCAATTAGCAAATGCTGGCTTACAATTGGTGCAGAGGCCATCACATGGACATATGCAGATACCTACAAAAGCATCCTGTACTCACACTCCACACATGCAATACGTTCATTGCACTGTCTGGAGGCAGACAGAGAGAGAGAGAGAGAGAGAGACAGAGAGAGAGAGAGAAAAAAAAATAACAACACAAACAACAACACACGGTACTCAAACTGAGTTGAAGCTGTCAGCAGTGACAACACCAAGCCGTACCAACAGCAGCAGGAAGCTGTAGTAGCGGTAACGCAACCTGCTGCGACAAACACAGGTAATGTAAAGTAACAGGTTAATAGTCTGCATACTGTGAACCCTCCATATGTGTCATAGGTCTGTATCTATAGGTATGTCCATGTGATATGTTGTGTGCACGTAGTTCCACCAAAAGGGGATGACTATACATTACATGTCATTCAGTGTTAGGCCATGATCCTGGCAGCAGTTTTCCGTTGCAGTGAGGCCTGTCTGTAGGATGTGTGTGTCAGCTGGTGTAACGACTAGGGCGATTAGTTAGCAGTCATCTGGGAACTTTGTCATCCACAACCCACATATGTTTGCTTTTACATCTGAGAAATAAATGCCAAACAAGAGGGGTCCTAGGACAGAGGCTTGTGGGATACCACATGTGACTGGCATTGAGTCTGACATGGCTCCTACAATATCGATATTATGGATTCTGTATGTCAACCAGTGTGCAACCCATCATGTGACATATGTAGTAACATGTAAGCTAATGAGCTTGTCTATGATGCCTGAGTGGAGTACTGTGTTGAAGGCCTTAGGCAAGTCCTGGTAGGCTGTATGGATTGCGTTGCCCTCATCAATGGCTGTAGTGACTGTTTTGAAAGGTCAACCAGGTTCAAAAGGCAGGATCAGCCCATCACAAAGGCAAACTGGCCGGGAACAAGTGTCTGCAGGTATCCAATATCGCTGTATATGCATCCCATACTGAATCATTCCATAGCTTTGCAGACCAGGCTGGTTAAGCTTATGGTGCGGTAGTTCCCAGGGTCAGTAGAGGTGCCTCCTTAGTGGAGTGGGACCACTGTTGCTGTACACCAGTGTTCAGGTACATATCCTGTAGTACGGCCAAGGTTAAATATCAGTCTTATATGCGGTTGTATGTCCTCTTGGAGTTCACGTAGCACACATCCAGGGATACCATCAGGTCACATTGATGCTGTGTGTTCTGCTTTGCTGAGGGCGGCCCTCACCTGGACATGTGAGATAATAGGGAGGTTACATTCAGCTGTGATAAGTATTTCTAAGTGTGGGGGAGAAGGAGGGGGGATACGTGCACCAAACCTGTCTGCAAGAATGTTGCCAATATCTGTGTGTTCGGTGAATGTTAAGTAGGTGTGTAGTAACTCAGAGCATATCTGAGGCATTTGGTCCATATGTGTAACATAACTGAAGAAAGCCTTGTGGTTATCTATAGTGTTCGTGGCCATTTCCCTCCCAGAGTAGGCCGCGGATGTTGTTATGAGAGACCGTAGCTTATTACCAGTGCTGACCACAGATGCCTTCCCTTAATGTGAATCTGCTCTGTCCTGCAGTAGCCTCCTTCTATCATTATACAATCTGCCTTTGGCTGGGGTCCACCGGACAGGATGCCTAACCTTTGTGCATAGGGTCTGGGGTTAGAGATGTGTGTGCATGTTCCATGCAATCTTTGGGATGTCCATGGGAAGCATTCACAGAGGGGTCAGCAGTGTGGGTTGTGGCTTCCACTGGCCCAGTGGGCTGCATGGATAACATCTCAGTCCTAATAAGTGAATAACTGTCTAATAACATACATATCAAAATAGTCTACTGTGCTGGTGGTGGTGGTGGCATATGTATATCCAGGCCGAGTAACTTGTGTCCAGATCACACTAGTGGATGGTGTTCCACATACAGTACCTTGGTATGAACCCCCAGAGTGAGGTTGTGCATTGGACCCGTCGCAGTGTGCTGACCGATGGGACATGCTACTATGTTGTATGGAATGTGGCAGGTATTGTTGCACAGGTGTTGGCTGAGCACTGATATCTGGCCATGTACTTGTGTATCCACCAAGAGACACACACTTGCTACATATGGGAGTAGTAGTATATCACTACAGTTGAGTATCATGTATAGTAGGTGTGCCATATATTGCTGACATAGTCTGCTGATATCCTGTTTGTGTTCTCTTCCAGGGACATGGCGCATCAGCGTAATCCCACCTACTCTGCAGCAGAAGATGAGGAGATACACCAGAGCCTGGTGCAGGATTATGGCATACTGTTTTCCCGCACCAGCCAGAATCAGCAGGAGAGGGCTGCACTGTGGCAAGACCTTGTCCGTAGGGTAAATGACATTGGCACGCATAATAGGACATATGAGCAGGTACGACATCACTGCAGTGATTTAATCAGAAATGTCCGTCAGCATGCGTCGGATATCCACAGGCAACAGGTTGCCACAGGAGGTGGGGTGGCCACACATCCCCCCCTCACCAGACTGGAGGGGCTACTCCTAAGTGTTGTGGCTCCCTCCCCGGAACAGCAACAGCAATACACCTGCATCATGATGGAGGCTGGATCCACACAGCAGCACGACATAGAGCATGCAGGTAATATGCCATATGTACACTTGACTGTTCTGTACACTGTTGGCTTATGCATGTGTAAGGTGTGTCCATGGTATGTAGCTGTCAACATAGCATGTAATTGTGCATGTGTGATATTGGCAATATTAGCAGCTGACGTGTGAAAGGCAACTGGTGTACTACTGCACTGTATCATATGCAGTATCAATGGCACAGTTGTGCCCACTGACATTAATCTCCTCATTTCTGCAGGTCCCTCCAGTGTTACAGCAAGACAGGCCATCCATGCTGGTGAGTGTGTTTTAACAATACCTATAATAGTCCTGATAGTGCTAGTAATACTAGTGTAACTCAGTAGTGCTCTGTGTGTATACTGCGGGGTGTGCATGTGTGCATGTGTGCCTGTGTCCACGTGTGCATGTGTGCATGTGTGCCTGTGTCCACATGTGCATGCGTGCATGTGTGCTTGTGTCCACGTGTGCATGCGTGCATGTGTGCATGGGTGCATGTGCAAACGTGCCCACGTGTGCATGTGTGCATGTGTGCATGTGTGCCTGTGTCCACGTGTGCATGTGTGCATGTGTGCAAGTGTGCATGTGTGCATGTGTGCATGTGTGCATGTGTGAATTTGTGCATGTGTGCCTGTGTCCATGTGTGCATGTGTGCATGTGTGCATGTGTGCATGTGTCCACGTGTGCATGTGTGCATAAGTGCATCACTGGTAACATTGTGTAGACACTGTAAACTGTGTTTCCTGTCTTCCTCCCACAGGTTCTGGTGCTGCTCTGGTGTCCTGCAGCAGGGAACCTGAATCTGGTGCCACAGGTACTGATAATGATGATATCTGTGTAATGGCACAGGAAGGTGTGTCAGGGTCCGTCATTGGTCAGCCAATTGACAGTACACAGCTGTCAACTCCATCATTGCGCACAGTCATCCTGCCAGTACATCCTATGTCACCATTGTCCCTAGGTGATGGACAGGATACAGTGGGCATTGACCAGGGTAATGTGGTATCTGTGGCACATGCTTCCCCACACAGCAGCCATGGGCAGGGTCCTCCGAAGGTACCACACAGACAGTTGCCCATGGGTTCTCGTGAGAGCATCCGTGGGCGTACTGCCTCTGGCAGACATGCCCAAAGAGGTCTGTCAACCTCAGCTATGTTTTTGGCTGTCATGCAGGCACAGTCACGTATGGAAAGGTACACCAGACAGGGTCTGAGGGAGCTGAGAGCATGTCGCACAGCCATGACTGACAGTATGCGTGACATCGCGGATGCTATCCGTAATTTCACTGATGTCATAGACAGACGTTGTGGGGACATATTACAGCAGTTCCACAATCACATGTCCATGAGTCAGGGCAATGGTGGGCGGTTGCAGTGTCGACTTGGCCGTCTGCCAGCAACAGCAGCAGTTGGCAGTTGGCGCGGATGAAAACAGGCCCACAGACGCCCCCATAGTGCCAGCAGCAGCCCCAGCAATGTTGGGCCTGTGCTGTCATCGGAACACCCCAGGAGACCATGTGCACGTGGCTCTGGACAGTCCCAACAGGGACCTGTGTCCAGTCAACACACTCCCGCTTCTGATGACAGTACCCAATCTGGCTTAGTACTGGATACAGTCCGTAGCACCCCTGCCAGGCACAGGTACCGTGTCCATGCCCACAGACATTGATCTGTATGACCTGCCAGGTGCAGTCTGTGGCTGTCCACAAACTCCTGTATATGGCAGCCATGAGGTGGAACTGTGTGCGTGCATAAACACATGCAAAATGTTAACACCTAGGGCTACCACATACACACACACACTGCACCAACAGTGCCCCACCCTGTACTGCTGTCCCTCACCAACACACATACACACACATGTCAATTGGTGGTATCAGTGGCAGACTCAGGCATACCTAATTCACACCCTGTGCATATGATGAAACTGTGCCACCTCCTGCAATCTCCAACATCAGTGCAGGAACAGGTAAACACATTGCTGATGCACAGGGTGACTACATAGAAGTGTATTAGTAGTATCATGTTGGTAACAGTACAGTGTGCTGATATGACTGTGTGTATATCCCAGCATGCCTGATGCAGTAACCGCATGACTGTCCTGAATTGTTATCTACACCCATAGTACGTACCAAAGTATAACAGCTGCACATTATTGCATTCCGGTGGTAAGGATGTCAACAGATAGGCACATACATGGGTAGCACAGGGGGGAAGCTAATGCAAGTAGTGATACGCAATGATGGACATGTACAGTAATGGTGGCAAGTTGCCCACAACGACTATGCAATGTGGATGTTTGCGCATGTTGATATGTGTGCAGTACCAATGTAATCCAAATCACAATTAACTATGACATAATATCAGTTCTACCATGGACATCTGAGCTGTGCATTCCTGGGTACATGTTGATAGTGCCTACATATTTGCACTGTTACCTACTGTTAGTGTTACCCCTTCTTTGTTGTACAATGGACTACTTCCAGCCCTGCTTACTGTAGCTTTGTTTGCATGCATGTTCACTTGGGGTTCCCTGGAACACTGCTTCCACCTGTAATGCAGAGTTACAGTGCTTCTATGGACTCCTAGTGACATCTGCATAACGTACTATACATATACGTATGTCAAGTTTACACATGACAGAACGTCACTGTCTGTCCTGTTCGCATGTACATTGCCTGTGACACATTGTAAATGTCTTGCCTGGCATGTACCCACGTGTGCAGTCATATATGCCAGTGCTATGAAATCAGTAGCAGTACACCCACACATAAACACCTTCAGTATGTTGTTCCCGATTGGCCCTATGTGTTGGTAATCACCATGGCAATCACACTACTATGGTAGCATGTGCAAAGGTAACCTGTGAATCACCTCTATGGTGCAGTTGTGGTTTATGTGAGTCATGTGGCAATGTCACAGCTGCCACATGTATGCAGTCAACCCTCACCCCTGGCCAGGAACGTACAACACATGTGTGGGATGCCACCATATAGCCAATCTGGGGACTGAGCACTCTGAACCCAGTAATGCCATACCCTGTCAGGTGGCATGACATACTACAATGACTACAATACCATTTTGACATAGACCCGCGCTGACAGCAATCTGAACACACTGGGGCATACTTGGAGACTCAGAATAGCATCCTGCCTGAGGATCACTCACCTCCGCAGCTGGCACACAGGCATACGTTACGTCGGTACAAAGCACATGCCAAACACGGCACACACATCCTGTGTGCCACACACTCACAGCCTGTAGGGCTACACAAGACACCTGCTACAGATGTTTCAGGTACCTCTCTTGGCCGCTGCAGTGGGGTCCCGCTCAACAGGCTGTACATGGTGAAGGTCACACTGATATGCCTGTGGGGCACTATGGTCCACCACAAAACACATGCATACATGTCAGTCAGAGGCATGGACACATATGACTCAGTCATTGACCATGTCACTATGGATGACCTGAGACATACCTCCCTGGACTACATGATAGGGAACATAGAAGGGATCTCTCAGCATGTGGCACGGGCCAGTATGAGCCTGATCGTGGTTGCCATCATACCCTCACCAGGTATGCTACCACTATATGTAGGAAGGGTGTTCTATGTCTACATTATGCTCAATCTCCAATGTCATTCATAGGGTATCCACTGGCTGTCAATGTGTGCTTACATGCTAGGGAAGCCACAATGATTTGCAAGGAGCAGCTTGCACGTGACACCCATGGGCCATTGTATATTGGCAAAGCCCTTTGATACACACATAGTGCCTTTTGCTGAAGGACATGGATTACATAGCCACCTCTGCGGGTATCACACAGGATAGGACACTAACAGTGATGTTACACAACACCAGCAGTGTACACCGCAAGATGCATGCACTGGACACTGTCCTCAGCACGGTGAACTGCAATGTCTGTGCAGTACCAGGGTCCTGATTCATGGCTCACAGGTGCAACCCATCACTGCCAGGTTATACCTCATACCATGCCTGTCGTCCCCTACACATGTAGCACACATGGACAGGGGGGTGGTATCCCAAGGCACCACAGATACACACACCTCCAGGTTGTTGGCACAGCACAAAGCATCAGGGCCTATTCATGTGCAGCTAACAGTGTGTTGGACTGCCTTCTGGTTCATAGCCTGGCACACACAACCCTCCCATACACAGGAAACCCACCTATCCTCCATAACAACACTGGCAATATGACAGTCTCAAGTAATGTCTTTATTTGGCTGGACTGCATCCAGCCAAACATTGTGCGTGAGCATTACTGTAGCTACAACACACTAGCTGAAAGGTTCCCAGCATGTGGTCACTGAATTGCAGTGGAATAACATGTTACCACTCCCACAACAAATGGAACATGCAGCACCTGTTCATCGACTACATGTAGACTATATGGCCCAGACCAGATGTGTATCCCCTGCTGTAGGTATTTTACCATATACAACCCACACTGTATAGACAAATACCACGTGTGGCCCCTGCACAGTAAGACACAGCCATATTGTTATGCATTGCGAATACCATTTATCCACTCGAGGCATGTGTCAGACATGGTAACTACTGCAGGTCACAGGTATTTATGTGTATGTGTCACACACATACATCATGTGTGCATTGCCATTGCTGGTTTAGGCAATGGCATGCATTGTTATGCACAAAGACCCACACAAGGTCATAATGTGTGACACAACCACACGTGGCAATTGTGGGTTTCCAAAACATACCTATCTGTACTCTGACAATGGTAATAGACCCAGTAGCGGAGCTCACTGTTGGCATTACTGGCCAAGTAGCCCTGTTTGGCTGTGCTGATAGTGTGGTGACATCCCCTGTGTTTACTGGGGGAATATGCAGCATCTGGTGTATTGTAGTATTTGCCAAAAGGATATGTTCTCTCACACTTGCAATTACACACACCCTATTATTATCCCCACACACGCACTTGCCATTTGCAGGATTCATATCCCTACCTAACTATGTCACGATACGTGAGAGAGATGCATTAGCGAAGCGCACTATTCGGATTACTAGGAGGTTCCTCTTCTCTGGCTGTACTTATAGGGTGCTGACATCATCAGTGTTTGGAAAGGGTAATGTGCATCATGTAGTGTGATCTCCTGATTGCCAAAAAGCACATGTTTTTCATACAGAATTGCACACACACAAACTCCCCACATTCAAACACACACACACTTGCCATTTGTAGGTTTTAAACTCCTACTTAACTATGTTATAACACTTGAGAGAGACGCATTAGCAAAGTGATTTATTCGAATTACTGGGAGGTTTCCCTTCTCCTGCTTTACTTATAGGGTGCTGACATCATCCGTGCATAGATAGGGGAATGTGCATCCTGTAGAGTGCTTTCACAGTTGCCAAAAGTGACATCTCCCTCACACAGACACTAGGCAGTGGCAGGATTCAAACCCCTACCTAACTATGTTATGACACTCGTGACAGATGTATTAGCAGAGCACGCTATTTGATTTACTGGAAGGGTCCCCTTCTCCTGCTGTACTTATAGGGTGCTGACATCATCCGTGCTTAGATAGGGGAATGTGCATCCTGTAGAGTGCTTTCACAGTTGTCAAAAGGGACATCTCCCTTACACAGACTTGGCAGTTGCAGGATTTAAACCCCTACTTAACTATGTTATGACACTCGTGATAGATGCATTAGCAGAGCGCGCTATTCGCATTATTGGGAGGTTCCTTTTCTCCTGCTCTACTTATAGGGTGCTGACATCATCCGTGCATAGATAGGGGAATGTGCATCCTGTTGAGTGCTTTCACAGTTGCCAAAAGGGACATCTCCCTCATACACACTGGGCAGTTGCAGGATTCTAACCCCTACTTACCTATGTTATGACACTCGTGACAGACGCATTAGCAGAGTGCGCTATTCAAATTACTAGGCGGTTTTTATTCTCCTGCTGTACTTATAGGGTGCTGACATCATCAGTGTTTAGAAAGGGTAATGTGCATCATGTAGTGTGATCTCCTGATTGCCAAAAAGCACATGTTTTTCATACAGAATTGCACACACACAAACTCCCCACATCCAAACACACACACACTTGCAGGTTTCAAACTCCTACCTAACTATGTTATGACACTTGAGAAAGACGCTTTAGCGGAGTGCGCTAGTCGGATCACTCGGAGGCGTTTCTTCTCCAGCTGTATGTATAGGGTGCTGACATCATCAGTGTTTGGAAAGGGTAATGTGCATCATGTAGTGTGATCTCCTGATTGCCAAAAAGCACATGTTTTTCATACAGAATTGCACACAACAAACTCCCCACATCCAAACACACACACTTGCAGGTTTGAAACTCCTACTTAACTATGTTATGAAACTTGAGAGAGATGCATTAGCAAAGTGTGCTATTCGAATTACTGGGAGGTTTCCTTTCTCCTGCTGTACTTATAGGGTGCTGACATCATCCGTGCTTAGATAGGGGAATGTGCATCCTGTAGAGTACTTTCACAGTTGCCAAAAGGGTAATCTCCCTCACACAGACTTGCACACACACTAACCCTCTTCCACACACACTGGGCAGTTGCTGGATTCTAAGCCCTAACTAACGATGTTATGACACTCGTGACAGATGCATTAGCAGAGAAATCTATTCGAATTGCTGGGAGGTTTTCATTCTCCTGCTGTACTTATAAGGTGCTGACATCATCCGTGCTTAGATAGGGGAATGTGCATCCTGTAGAGTGCTTTCACAGTTGCCAAAAGGGACATCTCCCTCACACAGACTTGCACACACAACAACCCCGCTCACCCACACACACTGAGCATTTGCATGATTCGAACTCCTACCTACCTATATTATGCCACCTGAGAGAGACGCATTAGCAGAGCACGCCAACTGAATTACTGGGCATCTGGTCTGCACCTGCAGTATTTATAGGGTGCTGACATCTTTATTTCTACAGAGGTATGTACATCTAGTACTACCTGTCAGGTGGGGGATAGCATATATATGCATTTGCAGCCACCTACGTCAGGGTCAGATATGCACATCGCACTGGCAGGTTATGTTCTATACCATGCTTCGTGACCACAGGACCTGTAACACACAACACAACCAGTCCAGAACACCACTCCCACATCCAGGACACACACTTTGCTTCCCTGGGAACAGTGCCGGGATATGCAGGTGTTCACATACACCATTCCAGTTGTTAACATCAGGTACAGGCATATTGTGTGTGGGAACTACTCAGGCCTCTACCACTTTACCCTACAGCCACTACAATTTGTGGGTCCATGTGCTATGGCAGAACCACTCACCACAGCCACATGGGGGAATACATATTGCACCTGTCCATCTGCAACATGGGTACTCACTGTTCCACACCAGAGGTAGACCACCATTGTTGATATCTGACCATACCCACCTTTCCCTGGACATCCATATCCCATCCCCACCCCCAGGCAAGGTTGTCACTGCAAACAAACTGTATTTAGCACAAGCAGACTCTACACTTGTGAAGACTGGGGTGGACGACTTCAAAGGACCCATGCTGGGGGACTCTACTGGCCACTCTGCATAATCCTTGACAATTGCATTCTATGAGCATTTGTATGGTTTACATTGATCATGCTATCCCACATATACCCATGACTGCTCCACAACAAGACACCTGTCAGGTGTACACCAGCCATATATGAGCCGTCCAACAGACAGAGTGAGCTAATACATTGCAGAGCTGTAGCCCACAGAGGGAAGACATCTGTGAACAGTACCGGCACGACACTTCATTCCCACATAACCATCAGAACACAGTGTTGACAGTGGAATTGTCCAGACAATGCAGATAGGGCTCCCCTCAGTCTGTTATTGATGCCCACTTACTGTTAGAGGTCCTCAGCAACCCTCTTCCAGCACACACCAACAACATGGCTGTGGCTTAGCACACTCAAACCCTGGGATCTTCACTGTGCTCCTGCTTGACAGAGGCACAGCTCACTAGTCTCACATGTTGCCTTATGTGACCTACTTTACAGTGGCACTGTAGCCTACTGTACTGGGGATGCAGATGCCAAGCACACTCTGGCTAAGCTGTCATTCCCTAGGGCAACAAGCCTAGTATTGACCTCTACACCCATATGTTCAATTGTCAGATGCACAATATTTGTTGTGCTGTTAGACTGCAGGTCTTTATTGCCATAGCATTCCCTGTTCCTATGAACAACTTGTGTATCTGTGGAAGATGTTTGAATATGAGGGTGATCCACTATATCACTTATGTCTCTGTAGTCATTTACTGTGTGCACTGGGCAGATTGCTGTGTTGTGGTTGGTTCCTGGAATGACACGTACAAATACCAGATATGTGTGGCCAACTGCTAAACGGAGATATGGCCTAAGTGTGTGAGCATGCCCAGTTCAGCCCTTCCATGGCATGTTGTCTGACATATGCCTCATTTATCAAAGTGTGCGAGCATGCCCAGTGTGAGCTTTCCATATGTTGAACTCTGAAGTCCACCACATATTTGGGTGTGTGTGAACTTCAACAATATCTCACGTTTATGGTTGTGTGTTGGGTGTCATGTTGTGTACTAACTGGCCAACTGCTTTGTGTCTGCCACAACAGGGATTATACTGTGCCTGCAGGGATTGCATGGGATACTTTGCATACAGTTGTCAACATCCTTTCATAATGACCTAACACTGTAGTACCGTATAGTGTACTGGTTCAGTACTTTCACTGTGGTGGACAGTATCCTAGGATTTAGTCCTATCACTGCTTGACATATTCATAGTGAGCACAACAGATTGTGTAGGGGCCAGTTGTGCACATATGACCATGTTGCATTATGTTCAGATATGGACTACCTACACCAGGCTTGTCCAACATTGGTAGTGTATTTCACAACATAGGTGGACATTGGCAAACACTAGCGATGTTCCCTAGGCCATTTCTGATGCTAGTCACAGAGTGTGTTTGTCCTTCGACACACATTGTAACTGGAGTTTGCCATGACATATGTCATGGTTAGTATACTGTGCCTCCGTCTACCTCTGACATAAGAGTGATACCCAGGGTTAACCTATCATCTCCCATCCACTCATCAGGATTCCTCTTGAGGGGTGTCGATAGGTGACTCTCTGGCTAACCTGTACTGGGAGTTTACTCAAGAGTGGGGGTGCCTTCTGTGTTATGGATCATTCTGTACAGCTTGTCCTATGTATGTCAGTGCTGGGGTTCAGGTCTCTCATGTGCATAGCTCACTGCCATTCAGATTGTACAAGGTGCAGCATGTTCATTGATTCCAGCTTGGACATGGCTTCATACATCAGGCACAGCTTGCCTCTGGGTGGGCAGTATGGCAGTGTGTGGAGCTGCAGTTTGTTTACTCAGGCAACACATGGCATCTGTTCATGCTCTTTGCTACTCCTGGTGGGGTACTGTTGTGGACTTTACAGTTGATGGAGGTGTCTGCTGAGGTATACCCCACAGGGGCTATTGTAGTCAATTATGATGCTGATGAAGGATGACTGCAGAGCCACAGTGACCTCCCCTTATCTACATCTGACAACCTTCATGATTGGGTGGGTATATGGTATGTTTCTGCGAACACTACAGCCACATGTTTGTCCAATGCAGGATATCTATCACCTTGTGTCCCCAGGTGTCTCATTACATGTTAGGTACATAATGGGTTAACACCTGTGTGGTAATTTGTGGGCACTTACTGAATATCCACGGTGGTTGTCTATACACAGTTCTGCAATTAGCTTGCTGACATGGCTATGGCTCCAGTTGTCTTTTTCTAGGTGGCCCTTTTGTGGGTTGCTTGTGTCAGCTGTGGGTCGGATATGGTGGGCTGTTTGTACTCCTCCGCATACATATTCAGTCACAGTCCTTCCATGTTGGCCTGTACCTATGGGACATATATACAGAACGGGGGGTGTCCCAGGACCAAGCCTTGTGGGATGCCACTCATATCTGCTTTGCAGTCTGACATGGATGCAGCATGTCTGACCATGTCAGTTCTGTCCTTGGTCTGGTTTGCAACCCCTCTACTGACATAGGGGTTTATATTTAAGCTGGTGAACATATCCATACTGAACTCGTAGGGTATTGTATGGAAGCATATGCACGGTCCAGCTACGCTGTGTGGACCACATTGCCCTCATCAATGACCTTAATGACTGTCTCAAATGGGTCAAACATGTTTAGGGGCAGGATCTGCAGTTACGACAGCCACACTGTGTAGGGTCCGGTGTCAGTAGGTCCACGATAGCTTTATGTCTGCGGTACATACTGATCCTTTCCATAGCTGTGCAGACCAAGCTTGTCAGGATCCTGGTTTGGTAGTTTGCAGTATCCATTCAGGCAACACCTTTGTTGTGAAGGACCACTGTTGTTGTACACTGCTCTTTGGGTACATATCCTGTGGTAAGGCTGACATTGGGCAGTAGTGTGATTTGGCATTCCATTATTCTTGGAGTCCATGTTGGCCTCAGCCCAGGACACCATCACATACCTTTGCTGCTGTGTGTTTTGCTTTGCAGATGATGGCTGTTACCTCAGCATCTGCAATGTCAGGGGACCAGCAGTCTGCTGGGATAGATATTTTGATTCTGGGGGGGGGGGGGGGGTTTGCACTGAACCTGTCAGGTTGTATGTTGGCAATATGTGTGTGTGTTTGGTATGTTGTTTGTAATATCTGTGTGATTCGGAGCATATCTGTGAATTCCCAACATGGTTCCTACCATCAGTTAAGTAAGCCTTGTGATTATCCTTAGTGTCCTGTACGATTTGTATCTTCATAGGTTCATGGGTTCATACTAGGCTATCCACCCTAGGGCATTAGTAAGCCAAGCCAGAGTGTGTGTGTCTTTCGCCACCCCTTGCTATGTGACTATTATGGCCATTTATGATTTTCTTTACTGTGCCTCTGTCTGGAAGTGACACAGTGAAGACCCCCAGTGTACATGTACGATCATCCATCCACTTGGCAATATTCCTGTTGAGGGGTGTCAGTGAGGGGCTCTGCCTAACATGGATTGGGATTCTGTTTCTAGGTGTGGGGAGCCTCTGGGTTATGTATCTGTCCCTCCAGCACATCCTATTTCATTATGTGTTGAGGCTGACATCTGTCACTCTCACAGCTCCAATGGCTTTGATTTCCTGTGGTGGAGCATGTCCATTACTCCTGTGTTGGACAGGGCCTTGTACAACAGACATACAATGCCTCTGTGTAGGCAGTCTGTGACTGCATTCAGCTGGGGTGTCTACAGCCAGGCAGCATATGACATATATTTGACACCCTTTATCCTCTTGGTGGGGTACCTTTGAGGTTTTCCTAACCGCTGCAGGTGTCAGGTATGGTACATCCCATATGAGTCATTGTACTAGATTATGGGTCTGATAAGGGAACAGTACAGGGGCACAGTGACCTCTGTTGATGTAGATGTGAATCCTTTCATGATACGGTGTCCAATATAGACAGTCTTCCTAGCCACATTGGCATTGTGAGTGTCACATGACAGGTTACTGTTGACTTGTGTCCCTAGGTCCCTGATTACTCCTTGCATACATAATGGTTTACTACCTATGTGGTAATTTGTGAGTACCTTGTCTGGTATTTGGTGGGACATTCATACTGTCCAGTGTCTTCAGGTTGTCTAGGTGGGGTTCTTGTGTGTTAGAGTGTGGTCTGTCGGATGCTACAGACTGTACAGCAGTTTTGACTACACTTAGGTGCACATGGGTGGTCTCCGCTGCTTCGTGCATTGTCAGTTACCTGGCCATATAGGTGTCTGTGCTGCATATGGATACTCCCCCTCCTTTGATGTTTTGGTCCAGGTGTTGGGGCCATAACACATGATATGTGGTATAACCTGGTAGTGCTGGTGTGCTATCAGTAGGCTTGCAGCAGGCTTCTGTCACTGCACAGACATCGATGTTCTCCATACTGGGAAATGCCTCAGGGGCATGCATATTGCAGTTTACACATCTGGCATTGGTCAGCATTACCCTTATGTTTCTTACCACTTATGTATTCTAGGGTGGTGGGTTAGTCTTTTTGGCCTTGCCTACGTACGGCACTATGGAGGTGGCAAAGGCCTTATCCAATATCCAGACGCCCAGGGGTAACAGGTGCAAGCCATCCCTGGAACAGCAGCATGGCTTGTCATGCTTGACATCTCAAGCAGACAGACATTAGACCCTCTTGGACTGACAGCTGTAACTGTGCCACCTGTTAAAGCTGATCATTCTGTGTTTGTACTGTGGCATCATTGTTGGTGAGGGTTGGATGCTGCAAATGGCCAGTGTCATACCGGCCTGGAGTACATACTCAGAGAGCTCATCCATGTCTCTTTTCATGTAGTCCAAAGAGGTACATCTCAGGTCATTCACACCAGCATGGACAATGAGTGCATCATATTTCTGCTTGCTTTGGGGTGACCTGCATACTTGTGTTATGTGGCATATTGTGGCAGCCTACAGGCAGCTTACTGTACCCTTTCCCTTGTTCAGTCTGGTGAGTGGGGCAGCAGTGTGTCTGCCTATACAGACACCTATTACAACTGTATCAGGCATGTTGTTTCTCCTTCTGGCCTGTAACTGTTTGGCACACCAGCTTTGTGTACTATGTGTTGCATGTGCTATGTTTGGAGGTTGTGGTTGCTTGGGATCTGCTGTGGAGGCTTCTGTTGGTGTGGTGTGTTTGTAATTAGGGCCTCCAGGAATGTTTTTCTGTGTTTATGTGTTTGGTTTACAGTTGTGATAGGTCTATGTGGGACTGGGTTTGTGGTGTATGTGGTTACCTTCTCCTCCTGACTAGTTTTGACAGTACTGAGTTGGGGGAGCTCAGCCTCCGGTTTGGATAAATGGTTGCATCTCTCACATATATTTGTATTTATTGGGGGGAGTTGTGGGTTGTCTGTGTACTTGGGGCAGGTGTCACATTGCCTCTGGATTCACAGATTCTACTTGTTGTGGCTGGCCTTAGTGGATTGTATGTGTGGACATATTTTATTGCCATACTACTGATCAGTGATTACTTCCCTTTTTATGTTTGCTCTATCATGTAGTAGCTACCTCATTCTCTTGCATGGTTTGGTAATGGCGGGAGTCCAGCATGCCAGATGCCTGCGTGTATGGCATTGTGTCTTGTTGTTATTTGTGATTGCATACTCCAAGCATTCCTGGCTGTGTTCATGGAATGCCTGTATAACATGTTCTGCAGTGTGTCCCATATTCTGCACTTGCACAGGGCCTTTTGTGGATTCCACATCGGTTTGGAGGGGTGCAACCTATGCTTTACACATGTTTTTCACTGTGGTTTTCAAGCCAGGGACTGTGGTCAGGATGTTTATATCCAGTGTGATTACTCTATGGTCTGGTCTTACCAGTGAGGGATACACTTTTCATCTTGCCATCCAGTATACATGTTGCTGATTATCACATCCAGTATGCTTACCCCCCTTGTGGGAGTGGTACGTTGTTCCTGGGCATTTTGGTTTATGGATTCTGGGAACTTTTCTCCTACTGTGTTGGTGCTAGTATAATGCTCCCAGTGTATGTCTGGGTATTTTCAGTCAAGCAATATAATGTGGTTTGGGGGGCTTGATATATTCATGTATTCCAACATAGGCCAGGTGCAGTTCCTGGTATTAGGACAGTAGTCTGCAGCAGGCTATATACTGGGAGGCGGTTTTAGCCATTGGTATTTGACCATGGCTAATCCGTGCTGCTTCTTGTTGTGGTACCAAAATGGGGGTGTGGTTATCCTTGACATTTATTGCTAGTCACCCTCCTTTTGTAGCTTGTTCCATGTTTTGCGGCTGTACAGCACAGTATGAGGTGTAACCTGGTAGTGTTAGGGTGCTGATGTGAGCCTTGACCCAGTTTTATATTACAGGACTGATATCAACATTCTCCATACTGTGTGCGTTTACACTGCACGCATCTTGTTGTTTAGACTTCTGGCACTGGGTAGCATTACATCTAGGTTCCTACTCTTGTGGTACCTATGAAGGTGGGTTTGTGTTTTGAGACTTACCTATTCAGGGCATGCTGTGGGTACTGACAGCCTTTGCCAGTATCCATGGGGCCTGGACTGATAGGTGCGCCCCACCCCTAGAAGGTGGTGCATCATGTCATGCTCCGCATGTCTTCCCAGGCTGAAACACATTGGCTCCCCTTTGACTAACTGCATTACTTCAGCCAGTTATTGCAATTGATCATCCCATCGTCATTTTGTGGCTTCATGCTTGGTGAGGGTGGATGCTAGTCAGGGTCCTCAGGTGTGCATATAGTACATGGTGTTACATTACTTAACACATGGCATTCATGCCTCAGGTGGTGCTGCAGGGTTGCCTCTGTCGGATGTGCATATTACACTCCCTGTACATGTTTGTGAGCAGGTCATGTCATTTTAGGCATCCCTGTTATTATTTGAGTGAGTCAGAGGGGGTATCATTCCCAGGGTTCCTACTGAGCCAGTGTATGTGCTATGTGTTGCCTCTTTGCCAAGGCCAGGACATACTGGGCACGCCTCCTTCTGCCTACTGGGGCAGGCTCAGGTTGTTCCTCCTCCGAGTCACGCTCTGCCTGTGATGGCCTTGGCAATGGTGGGGGGCTGTTTGGCCCAGCACTATGCTGGTCCTGCTGCAGCTGTTTTCACAAAATCATATTATGTAGCATAGCACATACCATGACAATTTGGGTGCATGTAGTTGGTGAGTACTGCAAGGCTCCACCAGATGTGTCCAGACACCGGAACCGTGACTTGAGCAGCCCAAACACATGCTCTATTACATTACGTGTTTGTGCGTGTGCCTCATTATGGCGTTCCTGTTCAGGTGTGTGTGCATTTCTGATGGGTGTTATCAGCCACGGCTCCAGTGCATAACCTGCATCCCCCACTAGGTGTCCATGTGGGATGTCCCCATTGGCAAATGTCTGGTACAGCTGCGTCAAATGCCAGATGTGGGAATCATGGTAACTACCAGGGCAGCCAGCACACACATTCATTATTATGCTCTGGGCATCACACATGACCTGGCAGTTGATGGAGGGGAAGCCCTTGCGGTTAATGTAGGCCCTACCCCACTCACCGGCTGGTGCTTTGATGCGTATGTGCGTGAAGTCTATTGCACCCACTACCTCAGGGTATTCCGCTATTTGCTGGAAGAGATGCATATTGCTGGCCAATACCTCACGGGCATTGGGGAAGTATACATGATCACCGACATGTGCTGACATGGCATCCAGGAACTGGTGTAGTACCCTGGAGGCTGATGCCTGTGATATCCCCATCATATCACCAGTTGGTCTTTGGAAGGTACCTGTTGCTAGTATTCTTAGGCCAACACGTACCTTGGTTTCCACTGGGATGGGTTCCCCTCTGTTGGTTCTGTGTGTGAGGCGTGGCCTGCACAGCTCAACTATTTGCTGCAGGAGCTCTCTGTCCACTCTATAGCGCTCTACTATCTCCAGCTCATGTAACCCATGGTAGGTGACCCTGGGCCTGTACACTCTTCTCCGTATCTTCACTATGGGTTGTCTGGCACCATCTGCATTGTCACCACCCTCAGCAAGTCACCTATGTCTCATTATGACAGCTATGGCAGCCCCTAACATTTCTTCTCTGAGTTCAGCTTTTTCAGTTTGCACTTCTAATAGCTTACTCCTGTCTTGCAGTGTCTCTTAAGAGAAACATCCTGCACTGCTTTTTGCAGAGTTTTAAGTGCTGGGCTGGGCTACTATTCTGCTTGTGTAATTGCCTGCTTCTAATTGTTTTCACCTGCTAGCTCCAGCAGTATTCCCTGCTAGCTTCCTACTAATTCTGTTGCTTCCTTTTTTCCTTTCTGTTTCCTCAGAGGGGAGCAGCGTGCATACCAGCAGAAACATGCTCACAGTGGCTTACACGCATGCACACATGCTTACACGGTTCAGGATCTGCCTATTCGGGTTAAAACGCGCGCACACTAGCGCAAACAGTCTTACAAGTCTGCCAACAGGCTCCCACATGCTCAGTCTGCCCTACACGCGCGCACACTAGTGTAAACAGTCTTCAAAGTCTACCAACATGCACCCACATGCGCAGTATGCCTTACACGCATGCACACTGTCCTACTCTCGCTTCATGGTGCGCGCACGTGCGCATGCATGACCAGCAAGCAACTTTGGTGTACGTAACAGTGTACACCTTCCATTTCTTGACTTTCCCATGCTTATCTTGTGGCACTCCTCTTTCCCTGATCTGTGTCTGTCATCTGTCATGTTACACTGACCTCCAATGAACTGCATTTCTTTCTACCATTCCCCCCTGTGAAGTCACCTATCTCCTACTCTATTCCTCCCCCTTATGTATCTCTTACACTCCTCAGACTGTGCTCATTTGCTATGTGACTGTGGGATTCAGTATCCTAACCCTCATTTACATGAGATTGCCTACTAATGCTTAGTTACATGTCTTAGACTCAGCTTCCCCCCTTAGCAACCACTACACGGTAGCCATGTTGTTTTTGGTCTGCTGTTCCCTGCATTGTCATTCCATGTTTTGCATAAAACCCACATTTGTGGGTTTATAACCTTCATTTTTATGTTTTGTACAGCGCAGCCCATTTGCGTTTAAATATATATTTTTAATTTTTGCATCAGGTTACCTTGCCAATGGCCACATATTTGGCCATTGGCATGCTGCCTGACACATATGCACCCTTTATTTGGAGCTGACATGGCTCCGTTGTGATTTTTGCAGAAATGTACTCAGTTAGGAACTGCAACAATAACCTTCTCTCTT
This sequence comes from Protopterus annectens, assembly GCF_019279795.1. Taxonomy (NCBI): domain Eukaryota; kingdom Metazoa; phylum Chordata; order Ceratodontiformes; family Protopteridae; genus Protopterus; species Protopterus annectens. Next base: position 1,989,455,469 of record NC_056728.1, on the reverse strand, counting down.
CTGCACTATTTATTGATCTTTCTAAAGCATTCGACATGGTTAACCACTGTATATTAATCAATATACTCGCATCCCTCTCCTTTGACAACCTTGCCATTAAATGGTTTACATCTTATCTTAGCAATAGACAACAAGCAGTTCTTTGGGGAAAACAAACTTCCTCTCAATTACCTGTAAACATTGGAGTCCCTCAGGGCTCAATTCTCGGACCTCTTCTTTTCACCCTATTCATCAATGACCTACATCTAGCAATTCCTCAAGCAACCATCATACAATATGCTGATGACTCCACCCTGATTTGCTCAGCATCTTCTTCTTCTTCAGAACTTCATTCTCTTACTCAAAGCATCTTCAACACTGTTGAAACACATTTTTTTAAACGCTACCTTCTTCTTAATGCCAAAAAAACTAAACTTCTCCTCTTCACCCCCACCTCTAGGTCCCCACCCCTTGATTTCACTATTTCATCTAACAATGCTACTGTAATTTCCCCTGAACCAACAACAAAACTATTAGGAATAACTATTGATAACAATCTCTCTTTTGATCAACACATTAACAACATTATTAAAATAGTAAACAGAAAAATTGGGTCCTTATATAGAATCAAACCCTTCCTAACTGATTCTGCCAGAGCCAAAATTGCCCACTCCCATCGTATGTCTACACTTCTCTATGCTTCTCCAATTTTCACCAACCTCAAGAAAGCCAACCTTAACAAACTTGCCACATCCTATAACAACATTGCCAGATTTGCCACTGGCAACCCTTACAGAACACACCACTGTGTGAACCTGAAACAACTAGGATGGGTGGAATTTCAAAACCTTTTGCTTATTCCCCAACTCAACATTGCTCATAAATTACTCTATCAGCCCAATAACACCCCTATTCTTTCACAACTTTTAATCCCTTATAATAATCTCAACTCCCTTAGATCTTCTAAAAAACTCATGGCCTGCCTTACAAAGTCCAATAATTCAGCCGGTGACTCCCTATTCTCTAATACAATTGGAGGGAGCTGGAATCTGCTACCCAGTGAAATCACACTAATCGCATCTTTACAGCTCTTCAAACAAGAAATTAAGAATTACTTCCAAAGTCATTGGCTCTGTTCCTGTATTAAGCCTGACTAATCTTCCTACCTACATCTGTTATCCTCCTCCTCAATTTTCCTCCACTCTCTCAATTTTTTTATATAACTGTTTTTCTAACCCTTTTTATTCCTTTACCTCTCTTTGGCTTATATCCAACAGGTCTTTTTGCTTTTATTGTTAACATTCCTCTCTTAGATCGCGTCCATTCTTACCCACTTATAGTTATATAGCTCTCTTTCTCTGGTAATACCCCTTTGCTACCTCTAACTCTCTTTGTACAATGACTTGTCACCCTATATTCACACTGTCATCTCATCCTTCAACATGGATTTTTGATACTTATACAAATTATAATTTTGATATATTTTCTTAATTAAGTTTTTATTTTGATGTTGATATTGCTGCTTGTTATTGTTGATATTGCTTTTTGATTGTATGTTTTTTGCTTTTTATGTGTATTTCTGTGTGGAGCTTTTCTCCCCGGGCCTCTACTGAAAATGGAAATATATCCAGCTAGACTAGCCCAGTCAACAAATGTAAAATAAATAAAATAAATAAATAAATTGTCAACTGAGTACATTTCTGCAACTAAACTGTCTCTTACACGGGCTGGTTTCTGCTTCGTGGATCGCTAATATACCTCATTTGCATACCTTTCGGCTGCAAGTGAGGTATTTAGCATATCCACGCCCAGTCCGTGTAAGAGATGTTTTAGCTGTTCTCTTACACGGAGTTTCGGGCTGTTCCTGGATCATGAGGCTTGCATGGAGTGTTACACATCTCTTACACTCCGTGCAATCCTTCATGAATCCTGCCCAATGTCTATCACTCCATTCCTTAATCCCCCACTTTATTTTCATCACTGCTTGAGGAATTGAGGGTTTTAGTAATTACCTGATATTAATATTAATGCAGAAGTCTTTAACATCATTGCAGACTCTGTAATAGTTTGGTCTAATCATGGGATGGAGTGGTATATCAAAATGCACCACAAGCAACATGTTGGATGAGAGCTAAAGAACTTGAACTTCAATAATATCTGGAGATTAATATATGAGGTTTATCATATTGCCAGTATCTAGGTTGTATCCTGCCAAGGATATAATAGGCAGGCAACTTTCAAAGCTTCAGGGCACCTTCCACATGCCCAAATTGTCAGTTAACATGAGATGAGCTGACAACACAGATTTGGGCTACACGCCCTTCAAAGCTTTCCTGCTGCCAAAGAGTACACTCCTCTGAGGCTTTCAAGGATCAGCCATTGGCTAATGCTATTGCTTTGTTGGACTGACAAGTTCCCTTTGGTGCGAAAACTTCCATTGTTCTAAAACACTTTCCTTTTCAGGAAACTTATTTTAAAGCTAGAAGTTTGTGTTTTAAAAGACTATCATGAGTTTATATTGTTTGATTAAATGACAGCATTCTTTTCTTCTGTCAGTTCAAACGTTGTTTAAAGTATTTGAAAAAATTATATATATATATATATATATATATATATAGAGAGAGAGAGAGAGAGAGAGAGGGAGCTCTACTTTGATTCACTGAAAACTAATTTCATTGAATTTCAATTCACCCTCAAAAAATTGCTGAAAGCTCAAATCACAGAAAACTCATTTCACTGAATTACATTTCACTGAATGTAAATACAGTTGGGCAAATAAAATAAAATGTATATCCCTTTTCCCCACTGTAGTGCAATCCTGGAGTTAGCTTTTATATTTATGAATCTCATTTCACTGAAAGCTAACAATATAAAACCAAAAGTGGGGCTACACCCCCAAATGTGGACCCCCCCCCTAACTATATATACTAACTCCAGGATTGCACTACAGTGGGGAGAAAGGCATATATGTTTTATTGGTTCCTTATTAGAAGACCAAAGATGCATTCATTCGAATGCATCTTGGTCGAACTCAAAAGCCTGAAATGGCAAAATATCGAAGCAGCTTTTAAGCAAATTCTTTCCCTGGGAAAGAATTCACTTGGCCCCTTTGTTACTTTGCCATTTTCAGTACTGTAGTGCAGTGTTGGAGTTGGTATATTTAAGTAGGGAGAGTGTGGGGGACACAGCCCCCCACATCGGGGGGTGTGGAGGGAGAAGCCCCCTACTTAATGTAATGTTTAAAGTATGTTTTTTTTTTGTTGTTGTTGTTGTTGGAACAGCGATTTTTTTTCCCTAGGAAAAAAAAAATCACTGTTCTGACAGTTCGAAATTGTAAGCTTTCACTTACATAAGGTTGATTAATCACCATTCACTTTTTTAAGTGCTCAGCGATCTAATATAGACCCCATTTTATGTGCCCAACAGTACTTACATTCAGTGAAATGTGATTCAGTGTAATGAGTTTTCAGTGATTTGAGCTTTCAGTGATTTGATGTGAGTGTTTTGAAATTCAGTGAAATGAGTTTTCAGTGAATCAAAGTAGACCCATTATATATATATATATATATATATATATATATATATATATATATATATATATATATATATATATATATATATATATATATATATATATATATATATATATATATATATATATATATGGGTCAACTTCGATTCACTAAAAATTCATTTCACTGAATTTCAATTCACCCTCAAAAAATTTCTGAAAGCTCAAATCACTGAAAACTCATTTCACTGAATCACATTTCACTGAATGTAAGTACTGTTGGGCAAATAAAATGTATATGCCCTTTTCCCCACTATAGTGCGATCCTGGAGTTAGTATATATAGTTACAGGTGTGGGGGGCTGTGGGAGTGGGGGCATAGCCTCACCTACTTAGCTTTTATATTTATGAATCTCATTTCACTAAAAGCTAGCAGTATAAAGTCAAAAGTAAGTGAGTGGCTATACCCCCCCCCTCAAATGTATATACTAACTCCAGGATCACACTACGTTTTATTTGCCCAACAGTACTTACATTCAGTGAAATGTGATTTAGTGAAATAAGTTTTCAGTGATTTGAGCTTTCAGTGATTTGGTGAGTGTTTTGAAATTCAGTGAAATGAGTTTTCAGTGAATCAAAGTAGACACACACACATATATATATATATATATATATATATATATATATATATATATATATATTTTTTTTTTTTTTTTTTAGAGAAATTGTACCTATGCTACTTTTTTGCTGATAGTAAAATGCTTTTAAGTGTTTTTACTGTGTTTTCATGTGAAAAAGTAACTTTTAAAGACTTTATTTTTACTGGCATTTGCTGCTTGTTTTTCCATGGAAAGAGACACCATTTTCAGCTAGACTGTAGAACAAACTGTTGGGCCCATGGCCAGTCCTTCTTGTAGACACAAAAAGAAAAAGTTAAGCAAACAGCTTTTGCCACCACAGCAAGTTAGCAGTTTGATTCAGGTGGAAGTGGGTGACCCTGCTGTAGCCATTATTTGCACCTCAGACCACTCATCCTTTACTCCAGATTCCTCTGGGTGTAGCAGCTACAGCCAATAGAGACCAGGTGTTAACTATGTCCTCTGCAGCTGTTGCGGTCCCCTCAGTGGGTGAGGAGGAAGCATTCCTGTCATTCCTGGGAGAGGGAAAAGGGAGGCCTCCTTGTTTTCTTAGAATGTTGTGCCCATCCATGGATAGAGTTGCTGCTACAATTACTAACACTAATGGCTCTGTTTTCCCATCAAAAATAAACAGAAAACTGAACATGTATCTACTCGTCCTCAAATTTCTTTAGCCAGGGTCTGACTCAAAGTTTAATTCAGGCTATATGCATTCCTCTTATAAACTAGTTTCTGGTATAAGAAACAATTGTATCTCTTTTCCTGAACTGATTCAAGAGTATGACTCTGGACAGGAACATGAAGGGACAGATACATTGGTTTCCCCCTCAGATTTCTGATTCAGGCTCAGCGGAGAGCTCATTTTCTGATTCTCCATGTGGGGGGTTCTCTTCCTCTGATATATCCAGAATGTGTCAGTGTTTTCAGTGGGAGAACACAGAGGTTTTTCAGACCCTCAGAAAATACTATGAGCTGGTACAGAAGGAATTTCCAGAACCTTCACTTATTCTCCAGTTCTTTCAGCTTTGAAGGATGTGGGAGTTACTGCCTGCAAATTTCCTAATAGTCAGCTAACAGCCCATAGAAAGACAGAAAGGATATATATAGTTCCTCAATCTTTTAGCTTTTATACACTCTCCAAACCTGGCCCAGCAGTTATAGCTTTAGTTAATCCTAGTTCTGTTAAACATCTACTTAATTCCAATTTTAGTCTTTCTATTAATGATGGGAAGATTATTGATAAGTATGGGAAACTGTGTATGCTTCTGCAACTTTAATTTTCAGAATTTTGAACTGTCAGGTCTTATGTTAAAGTTTCTGAACCAGTTGTGAAAGTGTGAGGAATGCTTTGTCTGCTGTTTATTCTAATGACGAAAAATCTGCTTTAAATAATTTCCTGTTGTGCAGGTCATCGCAGTGTGTGTGTGATGCTGTCAATACTTCTTCCAGGCCTACAGCCACTGATACTGTTTTGAGGAGGTTTATCTGGCTGTATTCTCAAAACCTCACAAATGATGTTACAAATCAAAGTTTAAATTTTATTTCAGGTAAAAATTTATTTTTTCACACCTCCCGCTTCAGAGAACATCAAAAAGTCTGAAGAAAGGGATTAGTTGATACAGGAAATCTCTAAGATTTTTCAGCCCTTCTTTTCCAAATGTTATAAGCAATTCTTGAACCCCTCATCCATTTTTGGCAAAAAAAAAAAAACAAAATAAACAATCTAAACAAAATGTAGGTATACAGATATTCAAGAAGAAATGTGTAGGGGATTCCAAATAGTATTCTGGAACTTCCCAAAACCAAGTTGAGTCCAACATGTCAGAATGACTATTGAAGCTACCTTCACCCCCGTACCAACCTGGAAGCTCTGTTTCCCTTCCAGAAATTCTGAATCTCCTCTTTTGTCTTTGACACCAGATAGTCTCAAACAAATAGTTTCTGAAAATCATTCATCAAGGTTACAGATGGCAGTGGGAGGATATTCCTCTTTTTCAGGTGGTAATCCCTCATCCATCAGACCAGACTCTTATATTTCCACCTGTCCTTCATCAGTTGCTGTCCCAGGGAGTAATAAAAACAGTTTTGCCTTCCCAGATGGGGAAATGCTTTTATTAAAGGATGTTTTTAGTGCCAAAGAATACCTCAGGATTTCGGTTTTCATGATACTCCTGGCAAGACTCCACATGAGAAATATACAATGGTATCTGAAGTTTCTTTGGTCCCATCACCAATATCATATGTCTTTTCAAATTACAGTGCTGGAGTTTGTAAGAAGACAAATCACTTGATGGAGACAGTATATATCCTAAAATCCAGGTGTCTCCTTCTCTCTCCCTGTTCCAAAGTAGTTAGTCACCAAGACGTCATGGTTTGGAGAGCAGTTTCAAGAGGCATAAAAGTGCAAGGTGTGTGGGACAATAAGCTCAGATGAAAGCATATAAATATAAAAGGGGTGCTTTTTCTGATCAAGACACTCAACTGTCTGAATCATCTTTGGTCCCCAAAACCTCTTCAAGTAGTTACAGACAATACAGTCATTTGGCACATCGACAAGCAAAGGGTAACCAGGTATACTCCCTTTGCAGGTTAGCCATGTTAGCTTAGGATGTAGCTTCACAGCACAATCTCAATCTACAGGCATCCACCAGTCTGTCAAAGCAAAATTGTGTAGCAGATAGCCAGACCAGGACAAGCTCAGACCATATGAATGGAAACTAGATTGGGCGGGGGGGGGGGGTTGAGATTTTGATCCATCTGTGGGAAGTTCCACAGTTAAACCTATTTGCCCCATCTCTGAACAATCAGCTGGCAAGAATTTGTTCCAGGACTCCATGAGGGAAGGCCTGGAAGACAGTTTCCTTTTTGTTTCTTTAGTTAGGAATGCTCCTGTATGCTTTTTTATTCAACAGATATCCAGGGTACTTCTGAAGATAACAGAAGGAATCCCCAAAAGACCATCGTGGTGACTTCTCTTTTGGCCCAGGCAACAGCTGTTCTCCCGTCATTTAGAAATGGCCAGAATCAGTTACCACAATTTTTCACATATGCAGGATGTACTAACAAATGATCAGGGATGCTTGATTCACCCTGATCCCAATCTACTTCAACTGACTGCCTGGATGATAGGGTCATAATTCCCTTTATGCACTGGTTTACTGACGATGTGCTGCAGGTATTTATGGAGGCAAAAAAGATTGCAACTTGCTAATCCAAAGAGAGAATCTGTCTATAAATGTACATTTTCTACATAGTCCTTTATACAGAGAGTCAAGCAATGAGAAGCTGCAGTTTTCTGCCAAGAGTTAAAACACCTACAGCTCAGAGCAGTAAAGTGAACTGAACTGTGGTTGAAATACACTTAACAGCAAATAAAATGGCCTGATAAAGTTGATCAATCAGTACATGGATAGGAGGGAAGATGAAGCAAAACACAGTAATTCATCCAATTCTGTAACTGAGGCTGTAGTTTTATTTTAAACTAAGTCTGCAAAGCAGAAGCTAATGCATATTAGTAATAAAATCTTAACTATCACATACCATGCAAACAGTAATTTGATCTGGTATTTTTCATTGCTGTAAAGGGAAATTTTGTTTATAAATGCAGACTTTCTGTAAGCCTCTGTGTATTAGGAGAAGAGTGGAGCTAATAATTTGTAATTCTGTACCAAGGATGATAACACCCAGATTCTGAAACAAAAAAGAAAGCTGAAGGCTAATTTATACACCAGTATTGATTAGAATGATCTATAGTAAATGTGCATAAACCATTAGATTCCCGGCAGTAATGATGGTGCATATAGGGCAACTTTAGTTAAGACCTTAGGAATACAATTAAAAAAGCATGGTGTCTCTTTTATCAAGAAGAATATGTGGAGTACAGAACATATCTGTAGCATGTCTAAATTTAGTTTATTGAAACAAAGAGACTATGAAAAAAATGGTTGGAAAAATGAAAGTGAAATACAGAGCTACAGCTTCTGTGTTACAGTGGAGGAATTTTGACAAATGTACATATCAAATATAAAACCCGCAAAATCACCTGTAATGAAAAAAATGCCAGGAAAGTAAAACACCTCTCAACTTAGCCTGTAGTAAAATAACGTTGAATATTAAAATTTAGATTCTGTGTAAAAATGGTTGGAAAAATGAAAGTGAAATACAGAGCTACAGCTTCTGTGTTACAGTGGAGGAATTTTGACAAATGTACATATCAAATATAAAACCCGCAAAATCACCTGTAATGAAAAAAACACCTCTCAACTTAGCCTGTAGTAAAATAACGTTGAATATTAAAATTTAGATTACGTGTAAAACTTGTTAATTATGTAAGATACTCATGACACATTATTAAATTATGCTTGATTTTTAAGTTGCAGTGAATAAAAATCTACAATTATTTGAAAATGTGATTATATTTTCCTTCTAATTACCCTAAATAAAATTTCAAGGAAAGCACATTTAGTACATGAAGAGAATTACCACATGCATAACCACAAGTTCTTTTGATGAAAATCACAGACAGCTAGTTGTAAATAACAAAAGGACAGCTTTTGGGCAAGAAGAAAACAGCTTTTAACTTATACTGTACCAATACTAACAAGGGACAAATGAGAAAATTCATAAAACAACAGAAGGGAAAAAGAAAGAATATAAAAAAAATATCAATCTTAAGAATGTTGTGCACATTAATGGATAATTTCATGTATGCAATAAGTACAGACCTCTGCACACTCAGCTACTGACACAGCAATACTTTCTACCAAGCTGGAAAAGGAACATAACAGTTTGCTGTCTTGGACACAAGGATAAAGAGATAAAAATAAGACTTCTATGAATGACATGGTGGCATCAATGAGATATATATATAAGATTAATTACAACTATTAGAATACTTGCAGTACTCCTAACAATACTCTGACTGATACTGCATACTTTATAAGTTGTAATATCCTGATTAACAGCATACAAAGCAGTATCAAGATTGTAAACAGCCTACAGAGGAGAAAGTCTAAAGTATTTACTAACTGAGCAGACAAAAGGGTATATGAGCATTTTCAGTAAGGCCACATGCAAGAAGTTTATCAAAAATAACATTCCCTTCTTCGTAAGCAGCTATTTGACATTTGCAGTGCTTCCTGAAAAAAACATCAGTTTTTCTTGAAAGAGTATATGAAAGTTATTTTTTAATCAGGAATAGGTATACATGTGATAATTTAATTCTTGTTTATTTAAATTCCTCAGGGATGTCTGCAGGAAACTTCATTTGATAGTTTTGAAAAGTAAAGGCATGTTTATTCTTGGCAATTTTAAAGATTTTTTACTATATCTTGAAAGTAATTTCATGTAGACTGTTTGCATTACAAGAGGAATTTTTTGCAAAGTGCTCTTTGTGATTGATCTTTTAGGAAGGATTCTTTTGCCTTTGGCTCTACATTAAGGCAGAACAAAATGTCTTTAATAGCATACGGTAGGTTATTTGAGTCATGGTTTCAGACAAGCTTCTGCAAAGAATATCATTAGGTCTACTTTTAGATTTTAGATCAGTCACTTTTTCTTTCATAGATGCAACTTCTTCAGAGTGCAGGTTAATTTTAGATGCAGCATTAGAAATATTGCCTTACAGATAGACATGCTTCTCTCACATACAGAAATCCTAAACACTAATTCAATGAAAGCAATACCAGTAACATTAATTTGTATTCACACTCTCTCCATAGCCATACGCAGTAGCTGTAATCACTGTGTCTGTATGGTTTTTGGTTAAGTGCGAGGAAGATTTTACTATGAAGTAGACAATGCTCACTCTTCCTTTTCTGAAATGTATCTTTTCTGAAATTTAAACATTTTAGATGCAGCTTCTTATAGTGGTGTTGAAACATAAAAAAGGTTTGTCTTTGTAAACTGAAATGCCATTTCCTTTCTAATGTTGCTACCTATTGTGGTAAAAACACAGAAAAGATTTTACTGAAATTACAGAATACTGGAAGAACTATAATAAGACTAAATCTAAAGGAAGAAAGAAGAAGCAGGGAAAAAGTAACAGGAAATGGTAGTGAAATATAAACGTAAGTGCTTTCAAAGAAAACAATGAAACATATTAAAAATAAATGAAAAACAAATGAAGAGGAGACTCAGCGATAACCAAAATTTACCCTCATAGCTCAGATGTTATTTTCAAAGCAAACAAAAGCATAGAGTGCTCCACCCAAGAACTTCACTATAAATACTTGTGCTTATATAAACTATTTTGACAAGATATTGGATAAGTACATGAACTATGATAATATTTTTATCGCAAACTACTGGCTATACCAGATTGCTTTTACTGAAAAAAAGATAACATCAGACCAATTATCTTTGATCAGTGCTTCAGATCTGGAAATGAGTCAAGCAGAGAATGGAAATTAGCACATTGGAGATGGGCTTTAACTAGATAACTATCCTGTTGCAATTTAGCTGCAGAAAGAAAAAATAGTGGCTCGTACAGTCTTTAGTGACTCTCCAATCTAATTTCCATGCTTCCAGTTTCCAGAACATTTGCTCAGTTTTTCTTTTTATTTTTTACATATGTACTAATTATCTCTTATAAAATAATTTAATTATGTATGCTTGTATCGTTATAACTTTATAGACTAGGAAACTCCAACCAAATATAGTCCATTAACCATGAAGTCTGAGGTTGCCAGGGAAAAAACCTTCAAAGAACCATAAAACTGAATTTATTTATTTATTATTTATTTATTTATTATGTAACTTTCATTAAAGTGATGCTCCTTTAGAAAACTGTCAAGATGCTTTTCAGCAGTACTTTATTTTACATTAACAGATTTGAGCAACTAATCTGATAGAACACTGTCCATCATCTGAAATTTAATCTCAGTCCAACACCTATCTTTACAATATGCCCATTAAAATAAACCTTCCCCGGGATTCATGAACCTTGCGCCAGGCGCATGCATAGCGTAGGAGTTACAACGCCAAATATGGCCGCCAAGCGATTCATGTACGATCCAATCCCACGTGCACTACCGGCGTGCGCCGGATCTGCGCAGCCCCCGGCGTAGGTATGCTAAACACCCCATGTGCGGTGTTGCACCATGCAAATGAAGGCATATAGCGATTCATGAAGTGGCGCAGGCGTAGCATAAGCCCAGGGCAATGTAAACCAAAAAAAAACGGTTTACATTTTCCCAAACATAACATAGGAGTAACGGAAGAGTGTCAGACCCAGGTATCACACTGGTACCATATGCCAATGGCGAAATACACAGACAATGTCAAAAGAAAACATGCACAACATGTAAATAACAACTTAAATGGCATGTCCACAGCAACTCACATCAAAACCTTAGGACATGTTTGCGGAAGGTGCAATACAATGAAATAATATAACAATGTTATAAAACAGCAGCGTAATACACATCAGGTTCACAGCATAATACACCATGGCATGCATGGAATGCCACAAACATGGTGCAAGGGTTGCCAAGGACTCGCGGCAGTGTTCGGCGTGGTAACTATGAATTAGTAGTCAATGCCATGCAAATGAGGCAGATAATACTGAATCACAAATCCCCCGCCGGCATAAGGCTGTACCAAACGGCGCAGCGGTAATACACCGAGGAGTGGCTCAGAGGGAATACATGTCATCTGCAGAGGGGTGTGCCACCATAGCAGGAAGCATATTGGAGCACAGCAAACCTGGGCTGTACATCGCAAATCACAGCTGCAGGACCGGGGTGTGGGGTAATAGTTCAGCTGAGAGCACACAATGCGCGCAGAAGTGCATGTGTACGAGGATGTCTACATTCCCTTAACCTAGTCATGTGACGCTCGCCCCGCAAACAACATCGGAAACAGGAAGGTGATGTTAAGAATATGAGGAAATGCGGAAGAAGTGTAATTGGAGTACTAATGAGCAATCAACACTAATCAACCCACGAAGGCCAATTGGCGGCAGCTGACAACTCTGCATGCAGAAACCTGCAAAACGGGATGGGGAGGCATATGAATGCAAAGAAAGTAGGGGAGGTAGCAGATTGCAAAGATAGAAGACCTGACACAGCAGAGCAAAGCAGACAGGCAGCACAATGGCGGCAGCACACAAAACGCATGATATGCCATGTCCCAGAAAGTACACATGACAGTGCTCTGCAGGATGCATGCCAGAAAATAGTAGGTGCAACGTGCAGAAATAGTAACGGAAGGTCGAAAGGTAATCCATGGCAGGCAAGAGTAATGCAACACCAAAGGCAACAGCGTTGTAGTTCCATCGGTAAAACACGTAAGATAACCCCCAGATACGGCCGTACAAACACACCCTATGACATCATCGGTGTGCACAGCACACTAGTATAAAGTGTGAATGCACACAACACACAGCCATGTATTCCCAAATGCCGCACCATAGGTGTAAACACACGGGGAACTTTTAAAATGTACATGTCGGGTGCTGCCGTGGCTGTGATCCATCAGCATGTGTTAGAGACAGACGGTGTTGTTGAGGAGGGTGCCGACAACCACCGTAGGCCTCGGAGGAGAAGGAGAGTGTTCAGACCAAGGGTAACCTACCAGGGGCTACAAGACCTGGAGATAGTAGAGCATTACAGGGTGGACAGGGACACGTTACAGCAAATAGTGGAGCTGTGCCGGCCATGCCTGAGAACAAGAAACAACAGAGGGGAACCCATCCCAGTGGACACAAAGGTATGTGTAAGCTTGCGAATACTGGCCACAGGTACCTTCCAAAGGCCAACTGGAGATATAATGGGCATCTCACAGGCATCAGCATCCAGGGTACTACACCAGTTCCTGGATGCCATGTTGCCACATGCCAATGAGCATATATACTTCCCCAGATATCAGGAGGATTTGGCTAGCAATATGCACCACTTCTACCGTGTGGCACAATACCCGGAGGTACTGGGTGCGATAGACTGTACGCACATACAAATCAAGTCACCACCTGGCGAGCAGGGTAGACGCTACATAAACCGCAAGGGATTCCCTTCCATCAATTGCCAGGTCGTGTGCAATGCACAGGGCATTATCATGGATGTGTGTGCTGGCAGCCCTGGAAGCTACCACGACTCCCATATCTGGCATGCCTCACAGCTGTATCAGATATTTGCCAGGGGGGACATCCCACAAGGCCATCTCGTGGGGGATGCTGGCTATGCACTGGAGCTGTGGATGATGACTCCCATCAGAAATGCACACACACACATGCAAGAATGCCATAATGAGGCACACGCACAAACCAGAATAATCATACAGCATGTGTTCGGGATGCTGAAATCATGGTTCCGGTGCTTGGATACATCTGGTGGAGCCTTGCAGTACTCTCCAGGCACATGTGCCCACATATTCATAGTATGTGCCATGCTACATAATATGATCCTGCGGAAGCAGCTGCTGCAGGGACATAATGGGGAAGGGCCACAAAGGCCACCACAACTGCCAAGGCCAGTCCAGGCACAGAGGGTTCCGGACCAGGAATACACTGTGCCAGCCCCAGTAGGCAGACGGAGGCGTACCCAATATGCCTACGCCTTGGCAAAGAGGGAACGTATAGCACATACTCTGACAGCTTAGGCCCCGTGGACTGACACCTCCCTACCTGCACACACAGTGAAATGGACGGCACACAAACATGACCACCTGTAAAGTGTACTGTATGGGTGGCCTCATGTGTGACTCCAACATAGGCAGCCCCCAAACACTGTACACCCAACAGCCAGTGGAGCATGTAACGCCAACACCTGAACATTACGCGGGTCCTACAGCATGCGGCGCTGCTGTATGCCTGCCACGTTTGCCACAAGATGTATACATATAAATATATATATGTGTATATATATATATATATATATATATATATATATATATATATATGTAGATAGATATAATTATATCGATATAGAAATATATGTACACATATACATATATATACTACAGTTAAGACAGGGAATTAGAGAGATATAAGGTGACTGAGATGTAACCCGCGATATCTGTACATAGTATACATAGTGAAACGACAACCTGAACATCCGGGAGGTTCAACATAAGAGGATACCGCCAACCATGGAATGGGTAACATACCGATATGCATAACTGCGAGGCGGAAAGATCGCCAGACCACAGTACTGTAACAGTACATGCGCGTGTAATAGTATGATGATATGAAGGAAGAGACAGACACCGCCGCTGGTGTTGTGGTCCACGTAGGTACTGTGTGTAACCATCCCCGTGAGTGCCGTAGGATGTGTACGTGTGCGGTGAGGGTGCCGTGCGCGTCGCTGTGTGAGTGTAATGTGTGTGTGTCTGCAACATGTGTATGTTGGTGCCACGTTAGAGGCAGAGCGGAATATTAGGTGTAGGCATACGGTAAACTAGCCTCAGGCATATGTACACTACTAGTCCCAAAGTAGTAGTGACAGCCCCACCCTGGCTAGCTGTGTCACGACATAGAACAATACAAAGTGAATATGTCCCAGATGGTAGCACAGGAATATACCCCATATGAAATGGAAAGGATGTATGTAATAGTCATGCCTGTATGTACGACACCGATATGTTAATTGCAATAAGATACGTCGGCAAAGTCACACAGCAATAGGTATGTACCGCGGAAATACATATGTGCTACCCCAGTACTGACCGTGGCCACGTGTCGGCCCATAAACACCGCTGTGTGTTCTACACGTGTCAAACAATCAATTCCCATCTGAATATGTGGCAACCACTGGCAAACAGGCTATCCCAACAACAGGACCACAATGACTGCAAATATCTGCGACAGAATGACAAGGGATAGTTGTCACGTACACACAACCGCTGATATAACACAGATGTTACTGAGGTATACATGCATCAAGCTCACCCGCAGGCGATCCCGACACCACATGACAACAGCCCAACCTACAATCCCATAACAAAAGACAATTAACTGTCAACTCTCCAAGTAGGGACGGAGCACACAGACAACTATACTGGTTATGTAGAGATGCAAGGCCCACAAACCGTATCTGTGACGTACAACCACCGACATCCCCCACTGTACATAATAAAGGAATACAAACCGTAACAGCAGCACAAACATACAGTCGGTCAATGACATCTGCATAACCACAACATATCGTGTGGGGGACACAATTAAAGGCGGCTGCATAATTGCATGCATTGTAGAAATGCAAACAATAGCCTAGTTACAGTTTTGAATGCAATACTCCGTTATTATACGTCGGCAGGACAGGTACACCCACTTGTTGAAACAAATACTACACCTGTCACACACAATCCATGGGTGACATGAATGCAGAACATACTAGTTCCCATGCATAGCAGATGCAGTCACACATAACATAAGACAATACAGACCATCCCCATGAAGGTAGGGCAAATATCCAACGGCCAGGCGGAGAATCCAATTATACCCCGGTATCGATGCGTAATTACCGAATGGAGTACATGCACAGGTGATATGCACGTAATTACTCATGTAGACATAGCCGCTGATATACCACAGAAGTTACGGGGGTATACATGCAGCAAGGCCACCTGCAGACGATATTGGAACCAATTAACAACAGCCCAAGCTACACTCCCATAACAAAAGACTATTAACTGTTAACTCTCCAGGTAGGGATGGAGCACACAGACAACTATACTGTCTATGTAGAGATGCAAGGCCCACAACCTGTATCCGTCACGTACAACCACCGATATCCCCCACCGTAGATATTAAAGGAATACAAACCGTAATAGCAGCACAAACATACAGTCAGTCAATGACATCTGCATAACCACAACATCTCGCGTGGGAGACACAATTAAAGGCGGATGCATACTTGCATGCGTTGTATAAAGGAATACAACAGCCATGTTACAGTTTTGAATGCAATACTCCGTTATCATTCATCGTCAGGACAGGGACACCCACATGTCGATCCAAAGACTACACCCTACACACACAATCCACGGGTAACATTACTTCGAAATATACCTGTCGCCACGCATAGTGGTTGCAGTTACACATAACATAACACAATACAGACCTTCTCCACGAAGGTAGGGCAAATAGCCAACGCCCAGGTGAGGAATCCAATTATACCCCAGTATCGACGCGTAATTTCCGAATGGAGTAGATGCACAGGTGATATGCATGTAATTACTCACCGAGGAACAGCAATTGGTGGGATGAATTCACATGTTGCAGGTATCGACGGATATAAGGATGACTCTCAGGATATTGAAACCGTATGCTCATACTGAACCAGCAGTGTACAACCAAAAGTGAAAGATAACGGAAAAACGATACACGGAACGAACACAGAACGAAACACCGACAAGGTATGTAGAACACACGATATGTACAGTTGTGTAACGCATGATGTGTATGACGAAGCTGTACTGTATGTGAATGGTGGCTGTAATTAATTACACTTGTCCGTAATGCAGAAAGTGGTGAAAGGTAGTTATGTAGTGATATCCTGCTGAGCATACCAATGCTTATGGACACCGTGTGTACAGCAGTGGGACATCATGTACACAGCGGAGACACCACAAGGGATGCCACAGGGGGGCATTAGAGAGAACAATGCCATACCACACGCCGTTGCTGGCAGTGGATGTCCAACAAGGAAGTGCCATAGCAGGGGATAGGACATGTATGTATACTGTCACAGCATGCATGTGTATGGGCATATACCGTTGATGTCATACGTAAGGTGTGGCCGATGTGCAAGTATGCCCTGCATTAGGGGATACTATGTGAAATATGTGTAATGTAAAGCTGTCTAGGTAGATATGACAGATATCATACACAGTATCACAGGCATATCATGCATAACACAGGTATTGCCTATTGGTATGTACAATAACAGGATACATATGGCCTGTAGGTATGGGACAGAGTAGTAGCATGATAGCTAGCCGAAATGGAAGGGACACCAAGTAACCATGCCCAAAGGACCCGTAGCAGCTGCACAGGTGCACAGTGGGCAACAATGCAGTCTGGCAGGTCCATGTGTAAACACATGTGCAGTGTACACAGTAGTGTCACCTCCCCATGGTAGTGTCCTGTGAACAGCAGAGGTGGGTGTCAACTGCACATCTACACAGTACCGCTGCTGTGATGGTACCAGGACTACGTGTCACTCAAACAGCAAGGGAGGTATCACATGAACAGTGCTACTGTGTGTCCCTGTGGGATGTGCACAGGACCTATGTTCCACAGCATGGTGTGTGTTGTGTTTGTGGAAGTAACACAGAAGCCCAGCCCATGCAGTGTGGCGTGTGTGCACATATCCAGGAGCAGTCCGTTCACACTGCCCACCGCAGATGTCATGTATGAGGAGTATATGCATCAGTAATGTGGAGGACATGGGCAGTGTCAGAGCAGAAGACACCCCTGAGTATGTGGTATGCCGATGTGTACAGATGTGTCGTCCATATGTCAGCCGCATATGTAAACCGTCTGAGCCTGATAAACATCGTGGCATGACAATGTTGTGTCATGTGAAGCTGTAGCTGTTGTTGAAGGTACACCATAAATGTGGTAGTGTACACTTGACTGTGTGTAGATGTGTGTATATCAGAGGTACAATGGCTGCCTATGTACCAGCATCACACACAGTACAGATAGGTGTGGCCTTGCAGAAGGGTATCCATGCCACAGTGGAATACAGTAACCCCAGGACTGTGTGTGGCATATGTGTGTACAGCAACCATGTACAATGTGGTATGTATGTACGGGACCAGTACCCATGTGATAGTCAGTGGGTGAATGTTGTTATGCAAAGGTGATGTGCATGCACCATGTGTCATGCATCCTGATGCCATGATACCCATATGATGTATCCGCTACACTGACACCCATATGGTTGGTATTGGTATGAGCTGGTGGAGCAATAATGGCGCTTGGTATGTAGGCGTGGGATATCTAGGCATGGACAGTACTCTGTGACAGCATGTTCTGTATGTAAGCATATAGTGAACATGAGGGGCCCCATGACTGAGGACTGTGTAATGCCATATGTACCATACCTCGCACCACTGTGTGTCCTGTCCATGAGCCACATAGCATAACATCCTGAGACACAGGGTATGATGTGCAGGTGGATGTGTAAGTTGCCATTACCAGAACGTGGAATGGTGCTGAAGGGCAATGTGAGGACAATGTCTGACGTGTCAGCCTCCGTACCACCCCAACCGCCCATGCAACGGTATGACAGGTGGCCAGCATGTGTATGTGCCGTGCTGTGGCATACACAAGCCCAACACGGGTGCAAGGAAAGGCCTGGAGGCCATCAATGTGTGTGGGAATCACGTTCGTGAGGATGTGCCCCATTGCCATGCAGAATGGTCCAGTCATGGGTGTATGACTACAGTCCCACACGTGCAATGCAGTGCCACCGGTGGGTTGTGCGAGAAATGCCACTGTGCGACGGTCAGGGTACACAATGTCCGACAACAGGCTAGCAGTGAATATAGTGGCCTGGTGTGGAGACATATACTGAACAGGTTGGTGGGACATTACAGCCAGGGACATCGGAAGGTGACATCGAGCCAGCGTCCCAGGACATATCGTGTGCATGTCAGTACCGTGTATGTGTCCACAAGGACACTACAATGTCCATGTATGGATTGCGACCCTGTAGTGAGTGAGAGGGTGTATTGTCAGTAAGTACGCCATCGCCTGGCACGTTGCCAACATTAGCTCGGTCTGCAATGCCTGGGTGACTATTGTATGTGACATCAGATGTGGATGTAGCCAAACAATACAGACATACCACCACAATGCCTGAAGCCCCACACCGCAATGTGCGGCAGTCATGTTTAGGTAGCTAGCCTTGGAGTATGTGATGATGGACCTCGAGGACCCACCATGGCTGACAAGTGATGCAGCCCACACATGTGAATGTACACCACTGTGCAACAGCCTGCACATGTGGTTGTACATCAAATGTGCATGGAACATGACCACCACAGTGGCGTCTGTGAACAGGTCAGTACCGCCATGTCTCTGTGTGGAATAGCATGTTTTCTGCAATTGTGTACATGCTACGGAAGCGCACTGTGGTATGTGTCAGCATATGTATGTGCACTGTTCATCTGCTGGGGTGTCATGCCATTAACAACTGCTGTCAGCAGACGTCAGTGGTACTGGTTGTAGTACACATGTTCCGTGTATGCTGCGATGGGTGTGTTGCCAGGGTGTGGCTAGCAGGGCTGTGTAGCATATGTGTTTAATCCACTGAAGAGGGGATAACCCCAGGTGCATCACACCAGTCACATGGAGGTATTGTGCATGCTAAGGGTAGTGTAGGTATGGTATGTGTTGTGTAATGTGTCATCCAGCTGAGCGGAGTGCATGACTCAAGCATGTGTAGGTACATGGGTGTCTATTCCAGGGAAGTGTGGGTTGCTGTCAGCACTTGGCAGTATTAGCTGTCTGAGGCCTAATGTACAGTATAACAACACAGACAGTATGTAACCTGTGGTGTACAATGTCGACTCTGTCGCGTGTTACAATGTGTATAGCAGTCACAAACACGGGTATCTGCACATGGAGCAGCTATGATGCATTGTGTTAGGCAACTATCCAGGATGTGTGCAAAACACTTTGTGATGTGTGAACCCCTCACCTGTGGGTGTTCTAGTCCAGGTATGTGCCTGAGAGGTACGATCCGTGTACAATCCGTACTCGCAGGCGTGCTGCGCAGAGCATGGAGGCAGGTCCCAGTCACCGCAGAGATATGTGAGTGGTGCAATAGTGTGTGTGCCTCGCTTGTGTGCAGCACAGTGGAAGATGCAAGCATTGTCCCACATGACCCCATGCCGTGCCTGCCTGTTACAGCCCTGCCGGAGACGGTTATGTAAAACTGCCACAGAGGCAGTATAGCATGTGAAGATGTACATGTGTGCTCCACACCCCAGGCCGATGGCTGCAGGTCATGAGTGCCACAGCATTGTGGTCGACCAGGACTGTCATAGCGGTCAGATACCACATGCCTGTACAATAACAGTAGGAGCATAGGCAACAGTTGCAGTGACACAATAGGTCAATGTACAGTGTCCCTGTGTCCAGACCACTGCCTACTGTACACTTGGCTAGACACACACCCAGAGGGCTATAACACCGGTGAGCCATTGCATGTCCCAGTACATGTAGTCTGTGTATTGCCATCACAGGGCAGTCACAATAACATGTTGTATGAGAGATATATTGTACCAGGTGATGTGTCATGTGTGCGTATGTTGAGTTGCAGAGCTGTTCACCCATCCACAACATCTCAGTGCATGATGCCTTGTGTAACATGATGTGTGGAACTGCAATGTGATCCACAACAGGGTCATCCATGACTGGTGCGTTGTGAATGGTGTAACCCATGGGTCTGCGGGATATACACTGGTGCTGTCGGTTGCCATGCTGGGGGCCACCAGTGGTGCCTACAGTGGTCATACAGACATACTGCATACATTGTTCTGGCAGGAATGTCCATTGTTGTAGATGATGTGGTACTACGTGAAGGTAGGTTTGTGTTGTGAATGTTACCCATCCAGATGTGACCGTCAGGTGCAGTCATGGTTGTCGACAGCATCACACCCATCCACAGCTGTCAGCACCCTGTCCCCAGAATGGGTAATAGTAGCCCTCGTACTGTGTGACTAATGTGCAGATGGCGGAACACCTACTATTGGCTGGCTAACAGTGTCATCTGGGAAGGCTATATGATGGCTGGAATACGCTGCTCTAATGTATAATTATGGTATCACGATGAAGTACATTGATTCACATATAGTAAGCCATGGCTGCTGGCATGTAAACCATGTACAACAATGACTGTGTGACAGACCCAACCAATGTGGAGCCGTGATGAACATGCACCCATTAGAACACCAAATGAGGTACGTTGCACGTAATGATGTACAACTGACAGCTATGGGCACAGCATCGATGCAGAAGCACATCCCCCACAGGCAGTACCACTCCATGTTTGTAGGGGGGGCATTGCACGAGTACATGTGACAGTTGCTGTATTGCCACATGTATGGCATATCCGTCATATAGGGGTAGCACTGGTACGTGACTGTTGGACATGCCTGTACATACGACCATGTCCCACAGGATATGTGTTACGTGTGTACAACACCTGTCGTACCTTCATCAAGCTATGACGTGTATGGCTGCCAGTGTACCTGTGTGACATGTTGTGCAATGGGTGCAAAGGTACGCAGTAGCACATTACATGCCCACATGTCCTGCACAGGTGCATAGCCTGAACATACACTACAAATAGGGTGTTGGATAATAGCAACCCACAAGAGGTGATGGCTACGGGTGGCAATCCACTATCACCTTTCCGGGTAAGGTATGCATGTCCATGACACATTAGCACCTGAGATGTTAGCAGTACAGCTGTACAGGGCGGCATGCATATTTGATTACAAATACCCTTGCGTGTTCCACCACTGGCCTGTTGACAGACAGACACCAACACAATGTGCAGCATTGACATGTGCACAGCACATCACCGCTGGCTACAGTAGAACAGGGTTACTGTGTTGACATGTGCACAGAACATCAGCGCCAGCCACAGTCGAACACGGTATGTGTTGAACCCCACTGTCATTGTAGCCCATGCCACAGACAGACGTGTTATGCATCTGTGTATGTACGGCTGGGAATGGCCCTGGCCTAGCAGTATAGCTGTGTCAGTGTTGCGAACAACATACTGAATGGGCTGTGTGTGTGAGGTGTGCGTCATACGTGTATGGTCTGATGGATGATACCAGCAGTGCCCCCACTATGTGAACATCCCCGTCCCCATAAATGAATACCTAGGCTGTGCGCAACACCATGGTCACTGTGGGAGGAATGGTGCTGTGCGGTGCACCTGGTGATATGGTGGTGACAGCAGGCACTGGATGTAGACATATGTGGCACCCATGTCAGGCCGGGGTACCATCCATGTGCACAGGATATCACCGTGCGGGCACATACAGCACTGTGTTGAACAATATCACAGCACATAGCACCTGTCAGGGGTAATGTGTATGCATGGATGTGCGATGCCAGCATGCACCATACACACCCCCACCAGGCAGCATGCTGCCTACCTTGCAGAAGGCCATCGTCCACACCATGGTGATGGGCATGCGACATGTCCATATACCCATAGAAATGACATATGGAATGGACAGCCACCCTCCCAATACTGGTATCCCACAGGCGGGACACATCCCTGTGCCATGTGATATACCCTGCCATACCATGCAGCCCTGTCCAGCAAGGCCGCACATGCCATCACAGTCATACATGGTGCGGTGGCCACATGGCACTTGCACTATCAACTGACTAGATCAGTAATGTGGCACTGATGCACCTTGTGGTGTCACAAGTGCTGTGTGCCAGTGTGTACAACGTGCAAGCGCACATGCTATGTATGACCATCCCTGCTAATGTCATATGATTAGACAGTGTCCCATGTGTATCACATGTGCAATACAGGTGAGCCGTGGCAGGTTGTCCAACACCCGTACAGTGCTGAGTAGATGTATATGGCACAACACATGCATGTACAGGTGTCCATGTGTATGTGTGCATTACCCCGCTGACGTCCATAACAGCTGCGTCCGTGATGCTATGTGACATATACACAGCATCCAGGTGAACAGTAGAACTGTGCACACATCAGGCCACGTGCTGATTGGTATGAACACAGGTGCAGGCAGGTACACATGTCCACAGCAGGTTACCATCTACATGGGGTGTGTACAGTGTGATGAGTTGACACAGAGATATGATATGATACCCACTGCATAATGGTGTGACAGGTGTGACAGCAACACGTCAGCTGTGTCAGTGTCATGATGCATCTCAGAGATTAATGTGCAGATGTCGTACATGTCATAGCAATGTATGTTCAGTGGTATGCCAGTACATCAGTGTGAATGTGACCTGTCACCATCATTATGTCTTACAGATAATGCCTCGTTCACAACTGCCAGCTTTCAGCCACCAGGAGGATGAATTAATCATACCGTTGCTCCATGACAACTATGACTTGCTATTCAGCCATGTTCCACAGCAAGCGCAGCAGCAGGATGACCTGTGGCAGGATATGCGCAGGAGGGTGAATGATGTGGGTGGCAACAGCCGCACCTACCAGCAGCAGGTATGCCGACACTGCACGGACCTCATACGGCATGCGAAACAGCATGCCGCCACAATCGCCAGAGAACAAGGTGGAACAGGTGGTGGACCACCAACCCAGCCCCCACTCACACACACGGAGGAGCTCCTGGCCAGTCTGGGAACACCCAGGGAACAACATGCAGAAACACTAGCCGCCATCGTGGAGGTGGGTGTCTCCCAACCAATGAGCCTGGAGTTGCCTGGTAAGTCAGTCATGCCTATGAGTATGATATCCACTGTAGGTGTAGGTGTCACTGTACATCATGTAAAGTAACAACACATGCCAGGTATATGGGCACACAAGCCGCATACTACAGTATGCTACGTTGTGTTTGCAGACGTGTGCATACCACATGCTATCACACAGGTACATGATGTGACATGCACAGTGCAAACTGTGGCTGTCATACAGTCATGGATAATGTTTATACTGTTGTGTCTCCCCTATACAGGTACCTCTGGTGTGTCGCACAGACATGGGTCCGTTGCAGGTGAGACTGTTGCTAGGAACAGGCATGTTACAGTGTAGAGTTATTCACCATGTGGCCAGGTATAACATGCACACCTGGGGTTTGTTCCAGTCACGGTATACAGGTTGCACCACCAGACACACACATGCCACCCGTGCGCAGTAGATACAACCATTATTATACACCGGCATGAAACCACAATACCTGTCAGTGTGATATGTGCGGTCAGCTATGCATACAACGGTGGAGGTGTTCTACAATGGATGCATATGTAGTATGCATTGGAACACCATCCGTGGTACGCACACAGTACCACACAGTGAGCAGTGATCTGGGCAGCACACAGGTGTCACCAATGTGACATATGCCCCTTCATTGTGCGCACACGTTGTGACACGCCACCCGACATGTCCCACGCCCGTGGTGTTCTGTCTGCAATATTGTCACACCATCACATGACCCACACCCGACATAGCAAACATCCACACTGTTGTCTGCATAGCCCTCTGGATTGTGACACCTCTGACATGTATGGGTGTATGCCACATGGAACACCACAGGAATGTGTACATGATCCCCATCACACACAATTGTCCAAGACCCAGTCACACATGGCCATGGGTGATAGCCACAGGCATGTTGCCACACAGTACATCTGATGTGGATAGACACTGTTGCACATTGTCCACACATAGTGCGATCATAGCCGTAGTGGACCACCTGTACATTTGATGTGGTACACCAGACAACCGGAATGCCTGTCTGCAGCCACCGGAGATGCCACTGATATCTACCATATACGTGCTGTGGAACAGCATGACTGTGTTGCAGTCATGGCAATGCAATGCGTCCATGTTATGCATCGCACAGCAACATACATGCATCCTGTTGCCATGCAGTGGCACAGTGCCTGTACTCCCCACTGTATAGCTATGTACACGGCTCACACTAACCACACCTGCACATACATATTTGCTAAACATGCATTCTATCTGTAGGCTGTACACACAACACTGCACTGTGAAGCCCATTATGATGTGGTGCATGTGGCGGGAAACCATTGTCACACATGTCCACTTGTTACCGCACATGTCGGCGAATTACATGTCAAGGTAACGTCAGCCATGTGTACTGTTAACCTGTCTGTAGCCACATGGTGTATCACGGTGATGCATGCAAACTACCATGATTGTGTGTACTGCATGCCTACTGATATGACACCTGCTTGAAGTAGTGTGCACCCCAGGGCGGTATGCATACTAACACTATTAATGTCTGGGCTGCATTCCCTGTGCTGTAGTGTGGGAATGCTGCATGCCATCTGCAATATCACATGCATGGTGTGTCTGCATGTGTGTGTGTCTGTGTGTGTGTGTGTCTGCGTGTGTGTGTGTGTCTGCGTGTGTGTGTGTGTGTCTGCGTGTGTCTGCGTGTCTGTGTGTGTCTGCTTGTGTGTGTGTCTGCGTGTCTGTGTGTGTCTGTGTGTGTGTGTGTCTGCGTGTGTCTGCGTGTGTGTGTGTCTGCATGTGTGTCTGCATGTGTGTAATGTACCTTACAGTATGTCTTTGTATTCACAGGTGGTGTAGGTGCATTCCCCTCCTGCGGTCCATCTGATGTTAGTGTCCCCACAGATACTAGCGGTGATGACCATATGCATGAGGTACAGGCAGGGTTGTCAGGAGCAGAAGCTGTGCCATTGGGTACCATCCCACCTATGTCCCCCTCATCCCCGCACATGGTTCTGATGCTGACACATACCACATCACCATTGCCCATAGAGGAAGGACAGTCAGCGTCTGTTGGCATGGAGCAGGAATGTGTGGTGGCTACAGAAGGTGCGCCTACACACCATGTTGCCAGTGTAATGACTGGTGATGTGCCACACAGGCATGTGGCTGGTGCTGCTCATAGGAGGACCTCTGGCAGACATGCACCTGCTGTACAGGGCGCAGCAGCTGGTATCACCAGACGCATGTTCCAGACTGTAATGGCGGCACAGGCACGTGCAGAACGGCAGAACCAAGAAAGGCAGAGGCTGCAGAGGGCTGCAATCCGTTCCCTAATAACATCCAGTCATTGGCAAATGCTCAACAGCAGATTGCTAATGTACTGGATAGGCGATTAGGTGAAATGGTTGGAATCCTCGACCGAGGCATGGCAATCCGCGAGCGTGAGCTGTCTGTGCTGGAACACCTGGTAGGGGTGAGGCGTAGGACACGTGGGCATAGGCCAGCAACACCAGCTAGTGTAGGTCGACGTGTGCATGCCACCTCTCATGCCCACTCACACAGTGCCGGTAGCAGCAGCAGTGCAGCTGGTGCTACACCGTCCACACCAGGACACAGCAGGCCACGTGGGCGTGGCCCTGGCTGGTCCCAGCATGGACACGGTTCCAGCGGACATGTGTCATTGGACTGTAGCCACTCTATACCTCCACCCAGTAGTGCCCGTGCGACCCCAGGCAGGCACGGGTCACGTGGCCGCAGACGGACACAGTGAGCCATACAACCTGCACTGTACAGTCTGGGGCTGCCAATTATACCCTGTGTAGGAATCACATATGGCTGAACCGTGTAGGGCTCCACCACATCCACATGCATTCTGCACAGTCATGCCCAGTAAACTCACCGGCCCTTACACACACACATGATGTCATCCATTGGTGCAGCCCATGCCCCTGGCAGACATATCACCCTGTGCATATGATGAAGCCTCTGCCGCATCCCTGTCATCCACACCATCGGTGCAGTGTTATGCAAATATATTCTGATGCACAGGGTGGACGAGATAGTGAGAGGTGTATCTGATACCTGTGTATGCATAGCGTGTGATGTGTATGTTGCAGTGGTTGTGTATGAAAACTGACTGTTGCGTATGTGACGTGGGTTGTGTACTGTCAACATGCAGCAGACATACCATGTAGTGCAGGTGCAGCATGCATTGAGCTGTGTTCACGGTATGTGTGACGGTGACATGTGTAGCACCATGTTGGTTCTGATAACCTGTATCCCTCCTATGGTGTACTCGCATGTGCCTACAGGGAGCACTGTTATCAGTCCCCCACGTGTAGCTGTGGATTACCCACAGGCACATCTGGCAATATCAGCATACCACATGTACCCGCATCCTGCCTGGACACCTACATAGGTTCATAGGTGCATAGGTACATACTAGGCTATCTGCCCTAGGACATGTATAAGCCTAGCCAGAGTGTGTGTAGCTTTCACCACCCCTTAGGATGAGGATACTATACCCATTAGTTTGCTGTGCCTCTGTCCAGCAGTGACACAGAGCTGATAACCAGGGTATACCTACGATCTCCCATCCACTCGTCCAGCTTCCTCCTGAACAGAGTCAGTGAGGGGCTCTGCCTCACAAGGACTGGGATGCTGTTCCATAGTGTAGAGAGTCTCTGGGTGATGAACCTGTCCCTCCAGCACGTCCTATTTATATCCGTGTTGAGGTTTGTGTCTCTTGCTCTCGTGGCTCTGGTTGATTTGGATCTTATGAGGTGGAGCATGTCCATTAATTTCGGGTTGGACATGGCCTTGTATGTCAGGCACAGATCACCTCAGAGCAGATGGTATGTGACTGTATAGCACCGGAGTTTCTTCAGTCGGGCAGCGTGTGACATATGTTTGAGCCCCTTTATACTATTGGTGGGGAACGTTTGGGGTCGGTCCAACTGCTGCAAGTGTCGGGCTAGGTACATTCCGAATGGGAGTTGTACTCAATCATTGGTCTGATAAGTGAAGAGTACAGGGGTACACTGACCTCCCCTGATCTGGATGTGAATCCCTTCATGATCAGGTGGGCAATGTAGACAGTCTTCCCAACCACAATGGCAATGTGGGTGTCAAAAGAGAGGTTACTGACAAGTTGGGTCCCCAGGTCCCTGATAACATCTTCCGTGTTTAATGGATTACCACCTATGTGGTAACTAAGGGTTACCTTGTTTTTCCCAAAGGGTATGACTATACCTTTCTTGGCATGTAGCTTAAGGCCATGGCTCTGGCACCAGTTATCCATTTCTATGAGACCTCTGGTGGATGTCTGTGTCTGATGGGGTGTCGATTATGGTGCCCAGTTTGCAAACATCTGCATACTTTGTCAGCCACAATCCCCCTATGTTTGCCTGCATGTCAGACAAATAAATGCCGAACAAGAGGGGGCCCAAGACTGAGCCCTGTGGGACACCGCTCGTGACCGGCTTAGAGTCTGACATGGCACCAGGAACTCTAACCCTGTGGGTTCTGTCCTTGAGCCGGTTTGCAACCCATCTTGTGACATATGGGTCTACGTCTACGCTGGTGAGCTTTTCTATGATGCCCGCTTGGGGTATTGTGTCGAATGCTTTTGCTAAGTCAAGGTAGGCTGTGTGAACTGCCTTACCCTCATCAATGGCCTTAGTGACTCTTCCGAAAAGGTCGACCAGGTTCAAGAGGCAGGATCTGCCCTTGACAAAGCCGACTTGGGTATGATCCAGTGTATGTATGTCCCCAATGTCTTCATTTATGAGCTCCAAAGGTACTATGGGGGTGGCAGGAGCCTTTGCCAATATCCGGAAGCACAGGGGTGACAGGTGCAAGCCATCCCCTGCGAAGCAGCATGGCTTGTCAAGCATGTCATCCCAGGCAAACAGACATTGGACCCCCTTAGACTGACACCGGTAATTAAGCCAATTATTAAAGCTGATCATTCCGACTCTGTATTGTGGCATCATTCTCGGTGAGGGTAGGATACTGCTCAGGGTCAGGGTCATACCGGCCTGGGCTACATAATCTGAGAGCCCCTCTATGTCTCTTTTCATGTAGTCCAGGGAGGTATGTCTCAGGTCGTTCACACCGGCATGGACAATGACTGTGTCATACTTGTATATGCTGCGTAGTGACCTGAGTGCTTGTGTTATGTGGCGGATTCTAGCGCCCAACAGGCAGCCTTCTGTGATCATTTCCTTGTTCAGTCTGGTGGGTGGGACGTCAGTGTGTCTGACTATGGCGTCACCTATAACAAGTGTGTCTGGCATTGTGTGTGGCCTTAAGGGCTGTGATTGTTTAGCACACTGACTTTGAGAACTATGTGTTGCATGTCCTATGTCTTGAGGAGGCAGTTGCTTGGGTGTCTGCTTTGGAGGCCTTTGTAGGTTTGGTATATGTTTGAACAGTGCCTCCGAGTATGACTTTGTGTGTTTATGTGTTTGTTTTGCAGTTGTGATAGTTCTATGTGACACTGGGTTTGTGGTGTGCGTGGTGTCCTTCTCCTTCTGTCTGGTCTTGCCGGTCCTGAGTTGAGAGAGCCCAGCCTCCAGTCTGGCTATATAGTTGCATCTCTCACATGTATTTGTGTTTTGTGGGGGAAGGTGTGGGTTGTCTGTGTACATGAGGCAATTGTAACATTGCCTCAGGATGTCCAGATTCACCAGCTGAACAGGAGAGGATGCTAGCAATTGACCCTTCGACATGCTAGAAAACATGAAAGCGTTTGCTGTGTAACTGAGTCAGAAGGGACCTATAGGGGAATGGGTACTCAAGGGGATTTTAGGCTAATGTAGTACTTTGTTTAGTATATATGTACTTTACCTATGTAAGAATGCTTTAGGAGCAAGTGCTGAGCTTTTGTGATAGAGAATAGACAGTTTAGATTGCAAGTAGAGAAGTTCTAAGGGAAAACATGAAGAGCAGAATGTACAGAGCCAGACATAGTTTAACGTTGTTTACACAG
Source organism: Protopterus annectens (assembly GCF_019279795.1). Taxonomy (NCBI): domain Eukaryota; kingdom Metazoa; phylum Chordata; order Ceratodontiformes; family Protopteridae; genus Protopterus; species Protopterus annectens. Next base: position 1,989,425,947 of record NC_056728.1, on the reverse strand, counting down.
TACATGACACACATGTCCACACATATACTGCACCTGACGCCTGTGGTCGGTGCCACAAGCTACAGTGGACAGAGACATCACATACATGGCAGGACACAGTACAGGTATGGTGACATTGTGCAGGTGCCGTACACAGCGTGCTGCCCACTGACCTCAGGTGTCACCTGTCAGCTGTGGTGCACGCTGTGCAGCAGTAGGACGCTGTACCAGTACAGGAATACAGCCGCAATCGCGGGGTGTACACCACTATGGCGCGCACCCCATAGTATGCAGATGGGGACACCTGCCTGTGTGGTCAGCACCCTCACAATACAATGCACCCACACACCATGTCACAGGGGGCGGACTTGCACAGGTGGCCAGTATGGCTCATACCTATGGCATCGACAGGGTTGTGCAATGCAGCACCAGTACGGGATGGTCACCCTGTGTGGTTAGTGTCCGTTTACAACAGTATATCTGCATACACCCTCACACCAGGGAGCAGACATACCAACATGTTGACACACACACACGGTGGTGACCACACATGTATACACGGAGAGACGACGTGTTGCATGTACTGCACCATCCACATCCATGCACCCCACACTGAGATATGTACAGATCTCTACTATGGTGTACAGGGATGTGTGGCACGTGGGACATAGTCCCCCCGATATGTGGCATACATGGGCACACATTCCTGCACACATGTCGGTGCTGGGAATGCCACACCCACCATATGAGACATGTGCAGGCGTGCAGCGGTATGTAGTGCATTATGCGTACCAACACTGTATCTGGCAGATGTGCCGATATATGCACTTTGGAGGTGGTAGGTGTTACAGTAGCCATGTGACATACAGTCGTGACACCTGACCGATGGGTATGCATTATGGCAGCACTGTCATGTAACAGCGACATAGCATACTGTATGCACATGACAGGGTAGGATGGTGTGTGACACACCTGTGAGCCACCACCTGCACACATGCATGTGGACAGGTGTTTAAACACATGATGTGCACACATACCACCATACGTGCTGTTACTATGCCACCATATAACGGCCCCCATGATGGGTACGCATTTGATGGGGAGTTGCAACTATGTTATGGACATCGGCCACTGCTAATGCATGGCTGTGCCATGCACAGTACACATTTCACATGTGTCCCCTGTTGCCATGTGTGTATGCATTGCTACGTTTTGACATGTGTGTTCACATACATAGAACATGGACTGTGGTATGGTATCACAGCTGTCACAGGCGAACAATACAAGGGTATGTGTCCCAGTCAACACCGCTACACCCTGTAGTGGGAGCATACCACAGACATGTGTCCACCTTCCATTCGTGTGTGTAGCACCGCGTAAGCCAGTGTTATGCATGTGGTACATCACAGGCTTCGTATGTGTCCTGTGTGCAGTCCATGCACACAGCCAGACAATCGCATGTATGACATATCTGGATGTTGGTTCACTCTGGTACAGCAGCAGTCATGTGTCATAGCTGTGTCAGGGCCGTGGTATGTGTGGAGCCGACCTGTCTATGTATACTGATATGGGCGGACTACATCACACATGTGGGATCATTGTTAGTACATGTGTACTCTGCACGACTGGTGTACACCGCTATACAGACCTGTGGACATATGTCACATGCTGTTGTTGGACCGTGAGGCATACTGCTGCACTGATGACATGGTGCTGGCATGGCAGCTACAGTGTTCACTGCAGTGTGTACATGTTTGACCTGCACCCGTGATGCCTGTGATGCCATCTGTGTGTGTACGAGTAACTGCATGTGTGACCACCCTGTGCGTGTGGACAGGTTTACCCGATCGTGACCCGCGGTGTGTACACTCCGTCTGCATGCCGGACGGCGCGTAGCACATGCTAAGTGTGTGAGCATGCCCAGTTTGCTGTTGTGTAGGTGGACATACACGACGTTCCACACTCTGCCCTTTCATGATTCAACCCCATGTGTATGCATGTCTGCACTCTGCAAATGCTAAGTGTGTGAGCATGCCCAGTAAGCAGTTGTGTAGATGGACACACAGTACAGTGCACACCGAGCCCCTCTGTGATTATACCCCGTGTGCATGTATGTTCCCCCTTTGCAACCGCCAAGTGTGTGAGCATGTCTGGTTTGCTGTTGTGTAGGTGGACACACACGACGTTCCACACTCTGCCCTTTCATGATTCAACCACATGTGTATGCATGTCTGCACTCTGCAAATGCTAAGTGTGTGAGCATGCCCAGTAAGCAGTTGTGTAGATGGACACACAGTACAGTGCACACTGCGCCCTTCTGTGAGTATACCACGTGTGCATGTATGTTTCCCCTTTGCGACTGCTAGGTGTGTGGGCATGCCCAGTACGCCATGCGTGGGGACACAGTGCAGTCGGCACCGACGTCTGATACTAGGCGTGTAGCCTTGGCCAATGACATCCTGAATAGCCATGGTGGCCATCCAGGCGAGTTATATGTAGTTGTTATGCCACAATGGCTGCCTACATCATGCACGCCGGTTGCTCTCTCATGGGGTGTACTGTCTGTGGTGCATCCCGTATCCATGTCATGATGTTGTGCTCCGTAGTTAGTTAGTATTCCCAAGGGCAGCACGGCCGTGTTACTGTACGCCCACCTTGGGATAGTAACATGCTGTGTGACTGCGCACTCTGTCTTCCTTCCCTATCAGCTGCCTTGCCTCTGAAGATGATATCACCCACCTAGGAGTATGCCTCTTGACAGTGCTGTGCACAGTAATCTCGGTAGCGTGTTCTGTAAATGCATCATGCTGTAGTGTGTTCATGTAGGTAGGCGTAGGTTCAACTCCCGGCCCTTCCGTGTGTGTGTGTGTGTGTGTGTGTGTGTGTGTGTGTGTGTGTGTGTTTCCAGCTGCCTCTGGAGATAGTAATGCTTTTAGACGCTTCACAACACATACCTTGGCTATCAGCGTCTATTCCTTTACGGATGATGTCACCCGCCTAGAAGTATGCCTCTGACAGTGCTGTGCTCAGTAATCTCGGTAGCGTGTTCTGTAAATGCATCATGCTATAGTGTGTTCATGTAGGTAGGCATAGGTTCAACTCCCGGCCCTTTCCCGTGTGTGTGTGTGGTGTGTGTGTGTGTGTTTCCAGCTGCCTCTGGAGATAGTAATGCTTTTAGACGCTTCACAACACATACCTTGGCTATCAGCGTCTATTCCTTTACGGATGATGTCACCCACCTAGAAGTATGCCTCTTGACAGTGCTGTGCTCAGTAATCTCAGTAGCGCGTTCTGTAAATGCATCATGCTGTAGTGTGTTCATGTAGGTAGGCATAGGTTCAACTCCCGGCCCTTCCCCGTGTGTGTGTGTGTGTGTGTGTGTGTTTCCAGCTGCCTCTGGAGATAGTAATGCTTTTAGATGCTTCACAACACATACCTTGGCTATCAGCGTCTATTCCTTTATGGATGATGTCACCCACCTAAAAGTATGCCTCTGACAGTGCTGTGCTCAGTAATATCGGTAGCGCGTTCTGGAAAGGCATTATGCTGTAGTGTGTTCATGTAGGTAGGCGTAGGTTCAACTCCCGGCCCTTCCCCGTGTGTGTGTGTGTGTGTGTGTGTGTGTGTGTTTCCAGCTGCCTCTGGAGATAATAATGCTTTTAGACACTTCACAACACATACATTTGCTATCGGCGTTTATTCCTTTGCAGATGATGTCACCCACCTAGACGTATGCCTCTGACAGTGCTGTGTTCAGTGCTCCGAGTAGCGCGTTCCGTACCTGTGTCATACTGTCGTGCGGTTGGGTAGGTAGGGGTAAGGTCAATTCCCATGCCTGCCAGCTGTGTGTGTGTGTGTGTCTATGCTCCCAGCCGCATGGGTTCGTAGGTTATGGTTTTAGATGCTCCGCAGCACACATATACCCTGCTGACATCTCTGTGTTTGCGGATGTTGAGATGCAGCTAGTGGACTGCCTGTGTGCCTGCTGTGGTTAGCGACCTCCGTAGCTTGTTCTCCACGTGCGTCCTGCTGTGGTGTGATAGGGTAGTGATGTGTAGGTTCCACTACCGGCCTTGCCACATGTGTCTGTCTGTATCTCTCTCGATGTATATCTACATACATATGTTATGCCCATAGCGCTGCTCTTGCATGGACAGCTGTCTGTCCCACGTATCGCATATTTGCACGGCTGACACATAGAAATGTGGTACGATGCATATCCAAACATTGTCCATGCAATGTCCATGTTCCGGGAGGTGTTGCACGCCCTAGAGACATCTGCTGTATATCTTGGCAGACAGCTATCCTTGCTGTACTGTCACTGTACTCGTACACGCCATAGACCTTGTGTATCATTGCCTGTTTATGGTATGTGTATGTCTATCTGAGCTGTGTGCATGGTTGTGTGTATGTCCCACTATAATCGTCTGTGCAGGTGTTGCCACTATGGGTGATCCATGTAGACAGCTGTTTCATGTGCATTTCAGCACATGCCTGCGGACAGTACTACCCCTCCTACAGCAGCACATTCCATCGTCTTGCAGTGTATACTAGTATTTCCACACACATGTATCTGTGTCTGTCCATAACACTCAACCTCAGGGAGCATATATCTGGACACGGCCTTATGTGATAGTGGGACACTCGGGGCCAGTCATGTCATGTTGCTCTTAGAAACATTGATAGTGGGCACAGTGATATGTTATGCATGCGTATGGCATTTCTGTCTGATTTGGTGTCTTCCTCGCATGTTTGTCGTTGTTTCCTGTCATCAGTTATCATGAGGGCGCCGGACTGTTACTGTTACGTGGAACACAGCGAACATATGAGGCAGACTTCTACACAGTCTGCGTACATCTGTGCAGTTGCAGGGTATGTGCCTAATACAACATACCTACTGTCTGACTACAATACACACACAGTGTGTGGCGGCATGACAGACCACATGACATTACTTTGTATTTGCACGGCACACAAACGCAGACAGTTGTATTCCTCACACAGGTCTACATCTGCTTATCCACACTACTTGTTCTTTCCTGTACCATATGTATGCGTCGTATTTGCGCTTCCCGTCAGTGGCGGGGCTCACGTACGACAATGGGGGCCTGGTAATTGTTATGCTGACACTTCATGGCACCCTGGGGGACACTTCACTTTTGTGTCTGATTACCTTCCACATTGACCTTCGCGGGGCATACGTTGTCATTCACAATTACCAGGGTAGGACATGTTTGCACATTTTTCCTGCTGTCTTTCTTCCCACCTGTCTGCCTAGTATCACCAGTTCAGTACATGTATTCTGGACAGGTAGCTCCTTCATACCCTGACCTGTTGTCATTATGTGTACACACCCTGACGTTCGGCCATTGCCCTTGTTACGTTTCGCATAGTGCTGTGCCTTCCTAGCTGATTGCTGCCTAGGCATTCCGGACTGTGCAGTGGGTGATAGGGGGCGCTATTTCCATTGCATGATTAGTGACACTCATAACATCCGTATTCATGGCTACGCCAGCATACCTCTCAAGTGTACCTCGTTATGAGGGACGTACCTCATTTGGGGTCTTAAAAGGGTCATGCTCCTCGAAATTCCTCAAAGTTCCACATTGAATGGGTCTGTTACACATTCAGTGTTAGGAATGTTTTAGGTGAAATCCATGGTAAATTGACATTAATCCTATTACTTCATTAAAGGATCTTCTTTATAAGTGAAAACACCATATTTTAACCATCCTATGACCTTCCTAGTTGAAGTTGTTAGTAAGCCATTAGTATGTGTTCCACATTTTGCCCATTTGTTCCACATTATGAAGGCGAGTGTTCCTCATTTTGGTGATGGAAGGTTGGGAGCTATGTACGCCAGTATTCGCACAACAGTCTGACTTTGTATGGGGTATTTGTAATGTAGTCCCTATCTGTATTTCCTGTGCTATGCTTTACTGCAGCTGTGTTGTTCCGACAGATTTCCAGTTATGGGTGCCATCTTGGTCGTACGCATGTCCATCCATGGGAATCGCCTACAGGACACTGATATAGGGCTGTACATATTTCACACCTGCTTTCCGCATTATCCGGTGGATGCTTTGCACCATTACTGGGGATTAAGGCATGTGCTATACCCACATCCCTCCCACGGGGCGGGCCTATGGATTCTCTGCCAAACAACACCTAGGCCCATTTCTGCATACCCAGGTTCCCATGCCTGCAACCCTCGACGGTACACATTACACATGGTTAATGTGTGTGGTACTGGGATGTGGACGCACTTCTATGGACTTGCCACTCTGGGGATATCTGTCCATATGTCCTGCATTTCATGGACACATGTGTCATCAACCTTGAACAAGCTTTTAGTGCATGTATAGCTGTTCCGTAGTTGCGGCTGTCACTTCTTTTGCGTCAATCGCAGCAGGGGTTGCGAATGGAGCAATTTTTGGAGTCCTACAATGGACACCAGTGTGCATGTGTAAAGTGTAGAACTTGCTGGACTGTCACCTTCTGGCCAGTGGTTTTGACTGCTGCTGTATGTTCCCCGTTCGCGGACATCTGTTTGACTACCCATATTATCTATTACTTGGCATATTTATATCCATGTGTCGTATGTACGGGACGTAGGTCTGTTGTGAGTACATATATATATGTGAACCCCTCGTTTCATACCTTGCTATGTTACTGTCTGTGGATTACCTGTGTACACACATCTATAACCATACCATACCTTTCCACTGTACAGGTTCTAGCAGAGTGTATGGATGTTTGGCCCTTTATCTTTGGTGTGTGTTACATTGACCTGTGTCTATCTGGCAATTTGCTGGCATTTCATGTGAGACTTACTTGATTCTATAGAGACTTGATTCTATATTTATGATGTGCTTCCACCGACTATATTTTTCTTTGTCTTCTGGAATCTTTATGTAACCAGTCCTTTTTGGACACTTTCTATTGTTGTTCATTTTTGTTTACATATATGACTACTTTGGTATGTTGTGCTATTATTGTGTGTGAAGCATTTCTCCCCGGGCCTCTACTGACACTGGACATATATCCAGCTAGCCTAGCCTGGTCAACAAATGTAAACCAACATAAAACTTACATAAACGTACGGTGGCACCTTTTGACAAGTAGGTCGGGTTACAGATGCATACCCTTCGTCAATCCCTGCTACTAACACACCCGTTATTCTATCCACATTCTATGTTTGTCTTATCACATACATGTGTTTCTCACTATTTGTACCAGTACTTTGCATGGCATTGTCCGGTTCCATACTTTCAGAGGCTGACAGTTTTGAGACATGTATAATTAACGTGGAGGACACAGCATTAACTTACCCTGCTGTGAGCGGATCACACACACACAGGCGCACTTGCATTTCCTAATTGTGGGTTATGCACAGGCGCACATGCATATCCGTATTCTGGGTTACATATGTTTACTGAGTCTGTGTGATTACGTGGCCTGTATTAGTTGTGACTGTTCCAGTAACATATCTCTGATCAGGTTAACGGACGTGTGCAGAACACACTTTCACCTTTACACATGTAACTGTCTTTGCGGCACAGACGCATTACCTACACGTTCACATTTATATGTTCTATAGTCATAATTCTAACGGGACTGCATTCACGTTGGCCTGTTGCTGTGACCACTACACGTTTGCTGTTCTGTCTCATTTATATGCATACCCATGGTACATAGCTACATTAACATATCCCCCCCCGCACTCACTTACGTCACAGGCATCCATTCTCCTGCTGGGAAAAGTGTGGTACTACATGTTACACATTCCTTATTCCCTACTGCTCTTGACCCAGGATGCATATGGCGTGACCGCAGGGATATTCAGATCACAGGGGCTTATAGCCCCAACGCATACAGGTCTTTGATTGTCAGGGTGTTCCTGGGGTGCTCTGGGTTTGGTCTTGTCCGCCTAGTGTATGGGACTGCCCTGACCATGTACGAATGTCAGACGAGGCACATGGGCACGGTTTGTCCATGTCTATTATACCATAACCCCCCCATTATTCCTAACCGTGCACGCTGATTGGCCAGCGTGCCAATTGTAGATCGGGTTATAGTAATGGCATACGGTCCGGTTGCCCGGACCTATTACCATTAGTATACCTCAGTATTCATAACCTGTCTCGCTATGTTACATGGGTTTAACATAGCGTGACAGCTTTCACCGAGCCATGGAGATGTCCGTTGCTTACTTTGGGGCAGTCTCGCTCTGCTACACACATTTAACATAGCGGGTCAGGTTGTACAACACAGCAAAGGGGACATCGAGCTCTCCATTGCTGTTTTGTATTGATTAGCTATGCTGACTGTGTTTTACATAGCGAGACAGTTTCGACATTGGCAATGGACATCTCGCGCAGTACATCAGCACCGCCGCGGATGCCAGACATCTGCGGATGGGCAGCAGACAGGCATTATGCTGCGCCATTATGTCTGGGGATTAATAGTTTATTTTCCTAGATGATATGGCATAATAGCAATAACCCACGTCTGGGTGTGGGTACTGCTGTATTTACCCATGGTTGCCTTTGTTTGGTCCCTCGGGCATCGCCCTCGGGACCGCACCATGTCTACCGTGGGTATATCCAGCATTACCCACACCCAGGCGTGGGTTATTGCTATGATATTTATTCCGTGTGTACAGACACGAGTGTTTGGACAACCAACAATAGCTTCTGCTATTGGCATACAATGCTGTGGGTGGTGCCGGTTATCATACATATGCCATGTTCTGCGTTTTTCCCATTCACACTTGTCTATCCCCTGTCCTCATTCATACGTGGATATTTATGTGGCACATGACTGAACTATGTATTACCTGCAGGTATGCTGTGTACAGTGCACATATGTGACGGTTGGTTACAGTGTACCTGTGTACCTACCTCTGTGATACTGTGGACTACCACACATCCTTTGCAGAATTACATGCGTATGTACATACTATTATTCGGTGGCCTGTGGAAGGTTGTCGGAGCACCGGTTACATGTGTCCCTATTTGTGCACGCATCGTGTTGGTCTTTGTCCGGCCTTCGTTGCTATCATGGGTTGGACGGTGGTGTTGGTGTGTGTTTGGGTTGTAGTTGTACTGCCGATACGTCAGTGGGGGTTGGGGTTGGCATGTGTTCCTCTTTGCAGGGGGCCCCATTATGGGCATTTGTGTCCTGCGTCGACACTTGACACGTGCCATACGTCCTGTGATATTGACACAGTCGTGTATGTCTTCCTGCATTACTACGCGCGTGTTACAGGCATTTTGTATCTGGTACGCATGACTATTATGTTGGATAGCTTAAGCTATTCCCATGCTATGACATAACCATTCATCCGGGCATATACATGTTATTCTATCCTTTGCATTGGCCGTGGGTGTTTTGCCATACGGAATCACACATATCTACGACTGATGTCCCACCTTGACATTCTGTGCATGTGGCAACCCTGCTGGGGTGACCTGCTTGGTGGACGGCTGTTCCACCCTGTGTATTGTGTTTGACATGTCTGCATAGCTAATCATCGGTACAGTGGCTGCACATACTGCTTGGTCCAGATGTGTACAGTTATGGACACCGTGGTGTGTGAACACCTATGGGGTTTCGACAGGTCCGTAACCACACGCGGGATGTACACATTCTGCCGACACATTCACATGCAGCCATTTGGATATCAGTACCTGGGGTGGGATGTTGACATGCGGGGTACATATTTGCACGCGTGTCACTGCCTAGGAAAATATTTCCTACTACATATGGGGTATACCTGCTGTGTGTAGGTGTGCAGCTGCACAAGGCTGCTAGCTGGATTGGGTGGACAGTCGGACATGGGTGCGGGTTACGTGCTATGACGGGGTTGTTGTGTATTACATTTGCATGCATGGGTTCTGCTTCTGGATATTCCGATTTGGCATTCGCCATCCTATGTGTATGTGACGGTTACGTTGCTGTGTCTAGCACATTTTACTATACACATGTTTGTCTGTGTTTGGGATATCTGGTTTCTTTCTGGTTGTTATATGGCCATGACTGCCCAGCTGTGTACTCTCACTACCACTGTGGGACTGCTGGTGACCATGCCCATGGGGCTAGTCATGTGTAGTTGCGGTGCGCTGACATGATGCAGTACACCTCCACTGGGTATGCCTGCTGACAGTGCATTGCGTGACGGACAGGGTATTCCGAGTATCCTTTGTTCCGTGGATGGGAACATTTTGTACTTCGTGGATTTATGGTTGGTTCTCCATTTTGTGTGGACGGGTACTATGTTGCATACTCTGCATACATTTCATTATCCACGGACACTGGTTGGTGCGGTTACTATTGCAGGTGGCATGTGACAGTCAGCACTTTAGGTTGCTCATCGCCTGCTGGCTTGGCCACGCCTACGGGCGCATCCTACTTGGGCTCCCTGGACTCGCGCACATGCCCTATGCACGTGGTTGTGGTTGTGGCGCACACTCATTACTATGCATGTGGCGCTGCTACACCAGTTATACGCTGCACGGCCGGCGCAAGCCTTATGCCGGCCTTGCGCCGAGCTTCATGAATCCAGGGGCTTACATTTTTATTCACTATTTGTATTCATAAAAATAGACATGCTATAATCTATACATAAATCTTTATTGTTGCTAAGCTGCTCTAAAACGGGTTCTTTTATGAACATGCAGAAAATGGAGTCTAAAGTAAATGATGGTAACAAGTACAGAAAAAGCAAGCAGAAAGATGGCATAACACAACTGGAATGAAACAACTTCTGAAGGAGGATGTGACACTTATGAAAGTGTAACTATAGAAGGAAAGACGGAAGATGAGAGATTAGATGTTTTTCGGATGACACTACTTTGAGGGATTAGTGACAAATCTTGAGGACAGTTGGAGCAGTTTGACAGAAAAGTAGACAGAGGTTATACTTCAGTTTAGAAACAAATGACCTTCCTTGCAAATAAACAAAGGTAGTGCATGTAAATTCTATAAACTTTAGAAAATTTCTTTGAAAAGCATTGTAATGTCAAACAAAATAATGGCAGTGTAGACCACCAGACTAATGATAAAATAATGCAACTTTTATTCCACACAACAACAGGTTAGCACTTTCCGGAAACAATCTCTTCATCAGACAAATTCACATCAGTTCTAACCACATTAAATACATATGACTAACCAATCAAATTCTAAAAACAATTAGTTATTTAAAAATAAGGTCTATGCCTACTTAAATGGGCTTTAAAGTTACCATGCCATTTAAACCAGGGGATCTATCTTTCCCTAGTTATATGATCCACTTTACTTCATAAAATTCTGTAATAGTTTTAATGCCCCCCCCCTTGGATTAATTTTAATAATCTGCAAAACCTGAAAGGAAAACCAATATCCCTCATTTCCCTTAATGTGTTGAAACAAGGCATTGTGTTCCCCTTTTAACCTAATATCTGAAAGGTGTTTGAAAATTCTGTCCTTAAATTTGCAGTTAGTCTTCCCCACATAAAACGATATGTAACACTGACATCTAGCCAAATATATTATATTCTCTGTATTACAGTTAGCTGTATGACTCAGGGTATACACTTTATGTGTGACAGGATGAACAAAGGTTTGTTCTTTACTTATAAACATACATACTGAAACTAATAACTTTTCTGCTAGATTAAAAACAAGAGGTTATAAGGAAAGGGAGCTAGAACAAGGTATATCTAATGTGGTTCAACAAAGAAAGGAGGTAGGGGTACCTTGGTTTTCTAAGCAGGGGGTGAGTAATAAAGAAGGAAGAATTAAGAAATTAAATAGGGGGCAGCAAAACAATAAGGTTAGAAGTAAAGTGAATTTATGCCTAACATATGGCAGTAATAATAAACAAGTTAATGAATTGGGAGAAATTGGAAGATTTTAAAAAACAGAAAATGGGTTAAGAGATATAGTGGGTGATGAACCCAGGTTCACATATAAGAGGAAACAAAATTTAAAGCAAATGCTTTGTGACAGAGATCCCTTTAGACAAGATGGTAGAGCAATATTGTTTAGTAATAGGAAAGGAAAATTCCCCTGCCTGAACTGTAAGGCGTGTATATTTATAAGTAAAGAACAAACCTTTGTTCATCCTGTCACGCATAAAGTGTATACCCTGAGACATACAGCTAACTGTAATACAGAGAATATAATATATTTGGCTAGACGTTAATACTGTATATCGTTTTATGTGGGGAAGACTAACTGCAAATTTAAGGACAGAATTTTCAAACACCTTTCAGATATTAGGTTAAAAAGGGAACACAATGCATTGTTTCAACACATTAAGGGAAATGAGGGACACTGGTTTTCCTTTCAGGTTTTGCAGATTATTAAAATTAATCCGGGGGGGGGGGGGCATTAAAAATCTTACAGAATTTTATGAGGTAAAATGGATCATAGAACTAGGGGCAGATAGATCCACTGGTTTAAATGGCATGGTAGCTTTAAAGCCCATTTTAAGTAGGGGTAGACCTTATTTTTAAATAACTAATTGTTTTTAGAATTTGATTGGTTAGTCATATGTATTTAATGTGGTTAGAACTGATGTGGATTTGTCTGATGAAGGGATTGTTTCCTGAAAGTGCTAACCTGTTGTTGTGTGGAATAAAAGTTTTATTATTTTATCATTAGCCTGGTGGTCTACACTCCTATTATTATGTTTGGCTTAACTCCTGCTTTTGTGGAGCTTTAGCTTCTGGCTGGTCTGATATATTTTCAAGCATTGTAATGTGACATTGCCATAGGTCCCACTTCATGACACTGTGTCATGAGTAAATCATAGATGTACTGTATAATAGAGCTGAACAAAACTAAGAATACTGGCTTCAGCAGGAGCTTTGAAATTAGTTGTAGTGATAAAATACTATACTGAAGATAATTAATGAGAGATTATACTCTTTTATTACTAAAAGTTTAAATTTGGTAAAGTAAAGAACGCACAGCAAAGCAGCTAAAACATGTTTCCCTTTCAGATTATTACAGTTGTTATGGGCATAAACTCTTCTACACTAAGCAACATATAAAGGTATGGCAAATGGAAGACTAAAATATATTCACGATTGATATGTATATGATAAAAATAGACAGTCCAAAAGAAAAATGGAAACTATTTGATACCAAGTTCTGTTGTATAGATAAAAAAGTTATGTGATCTAATGAATTTGATTAACAAACATTGTTTTAAAAGTGTTACTGGAACAGAAACATGAATCTCAGAGAATTATCACTGAGACATACTCATTACATGCAATTACAGTACTATCCACAGACATCACATCCATAAGGTGACATTTTTGGACAGCTGGTCAGCTGAAACTGCATGCCACTAATATGAATGTGTTTTGTAAGTATATTTTTAAAGGAGTTTCACCCCACATTCCTTATTCAGAAAAATCTCTTGCACCCAAATATTTAATGGTCTGACTTCAAACTGGCCTGCCTTGAAAAAAAAATGAATGTTCTAGAAGGAGTGAATACAGTTTTGAGCTAATGTGTGAGACATATATGGGTATAAAGCAGCCAGTTGTACCTAATGCAACAAATTTCACCAGGATACACTATTTGCAGAAGTAACAGAGAGTAAAACAACAAAAGAAGAGGCAGTACAACATTTTATGTTAGGAAAGGGATCAGAGCAAAAACATCTACTTTATTGTTGACAGATGATGCATGCTCTTTCTTTCTTTTGACCTCTCTCACCTACACACACACACACACACACACACACACACACACACACACACACGCACGCACGCACGCACGCACACACACACACACACACACACACGCACGCACGCGCATAGACAAAAAAGGAATCACTTACAGCCAGTTTATTAATTGTGTACAACTGAGATTTCTGATTGTGATCAAATGAATTAATAAATATACAAGTAATAGCCACAGTAATCCATTTTAGCTGGCTGCTGTGATACACATACCATACAACATATTATACCCACAGATAGTCATGCACAAATGTGTTTATAAGTTGCATCCAATTTATTGATTATGCACACCTCAAATGCCTGATTGTGACCAAGTGAATGAATATGTATATAAATAAAGGTCATCCTGATTTATTTCAGCTAGCTGCTATCAGATGCATACAGTGAAGCCCATTATAGCCCATACAGATGTGCCCAACAATTACCACCAAAATATTGACTGCTCATACCTTAGATGTTTGACTATGATCAAATGAATAAAAGGATGCATACTGATTGCCACAGTAATATGTTTTGTCTTGTTAGTCTCAGTTGCATGCAGAAAAAAATGGCTACAAACCTTTAAAACACAAGCATGCTCACAGATGTGCTCATCAACTATGACCAAAGAAATATAAGACTATTTTTGCATGTATACATAATGTTACCAACATGGAGATACTAAATAGAATAACAGCATGCCTGCATGTATTAGTTTCTAAAGCTGTCTTGTTGAAGTTAAGAAAATAACACATAATGACAGTAACATAAGAGTACTGGATTGCAGCTATGACATAAATATAAAGCAATAAAAAAAATATATAAATCAATAATTCAAAATGGGGGTTTATGTCATATAATCGAACTTCCAAAATTTCGAACACCATATGTTCGAATTTGGAAGTTCGAAATATGACAACGAAACCTCAGGACAGTGAATTTTTTTTCCCAGGGAAAAAATTTGCTGTTCTGAAAAACACACACAACACGAGCACACCAAAAACCTAATAAATCTACACTACACCTTACATATACAACTATCTATGCACTAACCTTAACCCAAGCCCTAACCCTAAAATCTGTCACTATCGCACACTTACCTTACCTGCACCCTAACCATAAAATTCGTCACTATCGCACACTTACCTTACCAATGCCCTAACCCTAAAGTCTGTCACTATCGCAGACTTATCTTACAACGCCCTAAGCCTAATGTCCATCACTTTTGCACACTAACCTTATCCGCACCCAAACCCCAACGTCTGTCACAGTCACACACTTACCTTAACCCGATTTGTAACTTTTGCACCACAGTACAGAAAATGTTGAAGCCACGGAATTAGCCAAAAAATTATTTCTCTGGGAAAGAATTTGAATTTCCGTGGCTTCGACATTTCTATTTTTTTTAACTTCACCATTCGATCTTCCAATACTCAACATTTAGGACGGTCAATTAAATAACAGGTACGCCAAAAAGGTACTCTTAAGGAAATAACATCTGCTGTAAGAAGTACAGAACTACTTGGTTACAGTTGAGCATAAAACTAGATAAAGCAGTGAAATGTAACTATGTATGTATAGATCAATAGTTAAAACCATACCAATGAAATTAATATATATATATATATATATATATATATATATATATATATATATATATATATATATATATATGGACTGTGTCAACAACATAGTGATTCTGGGTTGATGTTATAAAGGATAATGGAATTAGATATCTGTAAAGACCAATATTTAAAACCATACTGCTGAAATAAAAAGAAAAAAAATATGCATGCATAGTGTCAGCAACAAAATGATACAGGGTCAGAGCTGTAACAAAGCAAAATAAAACCATTAAGTGTTTGCAGAGACCTATACTTAAAAATGTGCTGCTGAAATAAAAATAGACCCCCGAATTCAGAAAGCAGCTGTGCAGGAATAAGTTATTCCTGATTGGCAGGGACCGTTCCTGTTCAGCATGGCAGCATGCCATGCATATTTATGAAGGCACGCTGCCATGCTCTACAATCGACATGGTCAAATGTATGAGCACAGGGGGTGTGTCTGAGAGCAGAGCTCTCACAATACACATGCCTCCTGCACTCCAGAATTGCCTTTCGGCAATTAGAAATGAGCGAGAATGCTCGTAACATCCCCAACCCATCAGGAAAACAAATCTGTGATCAAAGGCATAAGGGACAATCGTCCCTACCAAGCATACCTCTCAACTGTACAGATTTTCAAAGAATGCCCAGATTTTTGCCTCATATTTTTGGTGTGTTCCCCCTAAAATCTGTACCTTTCTGGCAAATAGCTGAGGATTGAAGTCATTACATAATGATAAAACATTTGAGTTGAAGACTCCACATCCTTCAGAAAATTCATGCTAATGAAAAACCTATTATTCTATCAACTTTTTAAGTTTTTAAGAGCAATATTTAAAATCTGTCCCTTTTTGTCCCCTCATCATTTTAGGCTATGTCCAGATATTTTGCTCTAAGAGGTTGAAAGGTAGTATCCAGCCAAAAGCAGTTTGGATAACACAGGTATCATAAGCACATAGCGAACACCAGCCAACCCATCAGAGTAAGGAATGTGGCCAAAGCCAAAAGGGACAATTGTCCCACAAAGCAGAAAGTTGATAAAATAACAGGTTCAGCATTAGCAGGGATATTCTGAAGGGTAAAGATAAAATAACACAACAAATCTTTTTTTTTTTAATAAATGCGATAAAGTTTAAGAGTAGCTATGCGGGTGTGCCTGTTGCTTAGCTAAGCTTAGTCCAGCTTAAACAGCACAAGAAGTTAAATAGCAAGAGACATCCACCATTGCCAGTATTGCAATAGTGTAGTGGTTAGACCGTATACTTTGCAATCAGACATTCCCAGTTCAGGACCCACTGTAACCAATTTGTATTTGACATGTGAAAGCAATACATAAACATTTTTGTTTTAGTATTAACTACTAAATAACATATATTTGTTAACTGGAGTACTGCATTAGGTACAAATGTGGGGTGTCAGTTTAATAAAGTTGTGAAATCCCCATATAAACTTACGTGCCCTATACAGTATAGTCACACATGAATAAATGTAATGAAAGCACATTGAGAGATGTCAGAGATAGTAAACAAATGTATAATATGTAATGAATGATGAATCAATGCCATACAGCAGATAGTCTATAAAATGAAAAATAAGCAATGCTAAGCATTGCTCAACTCTGCTTACCAGGTGTAAGCATTGTGTAAATATGACTGCTAAGCAATGAGTAGCCCAGCTAAGTAGATTTTCCCATTGGTAAGCAGTGCTGAACCTGTCCCTTTAAGCACTGCCAACCTTAGCTAAGCAGGTTTGCCCGTAGCTTAGCTTAGCTCAGCATATTCAAAACTGTCTAATCACAACAAAAGGTGGGAAATCGGCAATATTTAAACCCCCACAGGTGGGAAAACAGCTCATAACTGGTTGCAGTTTCCCACTGTAGACAGTATTGCAGGAGTTGCTGAGGGCATGAGCTAACAGGTGCAGCACTAGGACATACAGGAGTCCAAGGTCATGGTACGACTCCTGGTACACAACTATGATGAGCGACTGCTGCAGGGCTAGTACCAAAGCTCCTAATGTAAAGCAGAAGCCTGGGACCATCTTGCCCATGATCTCACCAGTGCCACTGGTACCCCTCGGTCTGGTGAGCAGTTCTGGCACCACTATGCTGACTTGAAGCAGAGAAAGAGGGAGCTCTTGGATGAGTGGGTCCAAGAAGCAAATCAGAGGGGTGATGTCCCAGCAGTGTGTAAGTACTCATACTAATAACTGTTTACTAATGTCCAGCCTGGGTATATGGTGGATAGGTATGCCTAAATATTTCTCTATTTCCCTTACAGCTGCAGCTGAGTGGGCTGTGAATCAGGAAGCCCATGCTAGTAGGCGCTGCAAAGGCTGCATCACGAGGCTGGTGACTAACAATCCTGCTTGTAGTAGTCATACCAAATAAACATAAAGTAGTAGAAAGTCACCTGGCAGTATAAAAACTGTGTATGGGTTGTATGGAATAAACCAGACATTATGACAGTAATAGTCCCATATAGGTCATATTTAAATAAAACTATAACTGCCTGGCAATAAAGCTCTAAATCCTGGACTGGTTGTGTTTACTCTGGTATTGTAAGGCATTTATTGTTGCATTCTCTGAATAGTAATTTTGTCTTAACCACTGTTACCCACACTGTGCTACATAAAACAATGTCTAGGAAGGTCTGCCCCGAGTGTGTGCATTAAGAGATTGAGAGATATGTGCATAATATTAACTGGAATCTGGGAATATGTGTAGAAACACTCAGGTAGTATTAACAAATATTCCCTGCACAGGTCTGTTAGATAAGAAAACTCTTCCTGCCAATAAAGATTTAAATCCTGGACTGGTAGTGTTTACACTGGTTTACTATGGCCTAACATGTAGTATTCAGTAACATCTGATATCAAAATAGTACAGTTGTGTCAACCACTGTTTTTCACACTGTGTTACATAAAAATATGTGTATGAATGTCTGTATAAGACTGTTGTAATTGCAAGGTCAGATTGTATAACCAAGAGAGACTTAGACAGAAAACACTATAGAGATAGACAGCAATATCCGAATATCACTTTACTCCAACTTAAATTGTTGTAATTTTAGCAGACACAGCCAAGGTTTGAATCCTGCGAATGGTAGTAAACTGTATGCATAATCATACCTCTCAACTGTACAGACTTTTCAGAATGTCCAGATAATTGGCTCATATTTTCTGCCTGTTCCTCTGTCCCCCTGGCAAATCAGTGGGATGATCTCAGAAATGACATACATTTGATTTTCCGACCTCAAAACCTTCAGAAAATGTATATTAGAACAAATCCTGTCACTCATGCAACTCTCCAAGTTTATGACAGCAATATTCAAAACATGTCCATATTTCTACTCCCATGTTGTCAAGCTTTGTCCAGAGTGTGTGCATTAAGAAATTGAGAGGTATGTGCATAATATTAACTTTGAATCTGGGAATATGTGTAGAAACAGTCAGGTAGTGTTAAACATTCCCTCCACAGATCTACCAGGGAAGAGATGTAATAATTTAACTACAAGACAGTTGAAGTATACACTGTGTACAAACATACCACTGCCCAAACCAAGGCCATAGGGTATTGTAATAGTACCTGTACCTTAATGATTAGAGCAATGATCATTAAAGTTGTGAGTACTAGAAGGATATATAAGTTAATTGGCATCTCTCCCCCCGCCATACCTGCAACAATAATCTAAATACACAAATAAGTGCGTCTGTTTACACCAATCCTACTGTTGGGACATATGTCCTATTATTCAGTAAACATTGAAATGTGTTTCTATTCATGTTCCATGTTGAAATACTATCATTAGTGACCTGTTGCTATCAATGTAACTTGCATGCCATTGTAATGGCCACTGTGGTTCAACATATGCATGTGTTCTGTTTGCTATGCAACTGTTCCAAATCTGGTGTTTTGAGTTAATGGGAATATCTCTGCATGCTGTTATAACTAATCCTGGATTATTTTGACTATTACTAATCCACATATGTTTTAAAACTGCAATACCATAGCACATATGGGAAGGCCGGTCCCAGAGGACCCACCACTTCCACCTTATCTGACCATGGCACTGGAACCCAGCATGCCTGGGACCCACCCTGGGACCTCCTAGTCTGCAGGTCCAGCACCAACTTAGGGTAGAACCACCTCAGGGGATGGGGCACATCCCCAATTGGGAGTGGGTGCTGACAGGAACCCATCACCCAAAGTCAGGTCCGGGGATTGGTGCATAGCAAGCTCTGAAGGGAGTTTGGAGATCTGCTACACCAGCTTGAGGGCCGCATGGTGCATTTAGAGGGTCAATCTGCCCCTCCTGCTCAGCCCCCAGCACAGCCACCTTCAGGGCCGTGAAGCTGCAGTGGTGACTGCCCATAGGTGGGGACCTCAGTCTCACTGTTTCTATTTGGGAGCTCATGGGCTTCCAATTTCCAAACACCCCTCCCTATCTAAGGTGGTTACCACCCACGTGTCATATACCACCCCTGTATGCTGCCTTGTCTGTTTTGTCTGTTTTCCTACACAACCTACCTCCCCAAATATACCTACTATCCTTCCCCAACATCCCACTCTCAACTTAAAAAAAGGGCAATCTGTTCCCTCAAATCATTTCACCCCATACATAGCTGTCCATTTTGCACATGTGTCCACTGAACACATGAAATTTGGTCTAACTGGCTTCACAACACATTATTGTTGTTTTCACCCCTCTCTCAGGGTTTTGAGTGCCCACATCTACCTCTAAATTCAGTACATATGCACTGCTGTTGCTGCAGAAGAAATGGATAGCTATGAACCTTCCCTACACCAGTCCTGCACATTCCTAGCTACTTTCCATATTGTTTTTCCCTCTGCATGTCCCCTTTTTCACCACTTTCCTATCACCCCTTTTTTTTCTTTTCTTTTAAAGATATTAGCACAGGTATAAGTGGGAGTAAGCACTTTTAATTAGTAGTAAGTGGGTTTAAGCCTGTTTGCATGGAGGCAAGCAATGGCTACACAGATTAAGCACTGTCAGGCTAACTGTCTTAAGTTTATTTAACCAGAAGTTATCACTGCTTACCACACTGCAAACCTGCTTAAAAGTGCCTTTATCACATTGTATCCAACAGCCCTCAAACCCAAAACCCTGCACACCATAGCCACAGAGATTTACCACTAAGCCATTTGAGGTCCACATAAATGCAATGTTTTCTCAAACATATCATCCAGCACAGTCATTCAACAGTAGGGAAAATGTATTTATATATGTAGATGTATGTATATATATATATATATATATATATATATATATATATATATATATATTATATATGTATATATGTAGGCGTACATGTATATATATATATATATATATATATATATATATATATATATATATATATATATATATATTTATGTTTATACGTGTGTATATATATATATATATATATATATATATATATATATATATATATATATATATATATATATATATACATATACATATATATATATATGTATATTGCTTCGCACATTGGATCCACACTCTGAACCTCTCACTGCAAAACATCTGACCAAAAGCAATGATAATGGGTGTGAAGGGGCCCAAATTAGGGATCTCTTGTAATTATTGCCATTACCCCTTCCTCCACAGCTGAACTGATCTGCCTTGCAACATAATAACTAGCACTTTCCAGTCTTGAACCCAAGACCCTGTACAACATAGCCAAAACAAGTTAACAGTAAGCCACCTCAGCTGTAAGATATCAGGATGATTTCTCTAACATATCGTGCAGAACAGTCAATCTACCATAGGGAATGTACAATGTGGAAGCAGTAAACATTCCAATGATACATACACACACACATATAAATATATATATGTATATATATATATATATATATATATATATATATATATATATATATATATATATATATCTATATATATATATGTATATATGTATATACACATATAAATATATAACTACTTATAGATATGTATAAAAAAAGTATATATAGAAGGTGCATGGCATATCAAACAGCCATTATTCCTACAGTTGCCTCCTTTTGAAATGGCCAGTGTTTGATTCTTTCCTACATATGAGAATTATTGCATGAAACATATACCCACACACAATGCAAATGACATGACACCACACAAAAGTCTGCATACATAGAAATGTTTATTTGTGTACTATTTCAGTTGTTTATGCCATTTCTTAAAGCAGTTAGGTGTTTGAAATACATAAAACTGATTAATGCAACTCTCAAGCAAAATGTATGATACAGTAATCATGATAACATAACATGCTTTGCTGTCTAGGCTATGGCCTTCAAGTAGTACAACAGTAAAAAACACACTTGCCTTGAAGATAAGAACCAATCAACACTTAATTACAGATTTAGTCCAGCAGCTCCCAAATACAGTCTGTACTCAACCCCTAGGGGGAAAGTATTAGTTGTCACAATGTAAATGTATCTGTTACATAAGAATGCTTAACTTAAAATGTCACTATCACACTGACAGAACTGTGTGTAAGACAGTAAGAGGTAGCCCACCACTCTTCCCATGGTGAAACGGATGAAAATATACAGCCATATACCTTAATGTTTCTTACTATTGATATCCCTCACATGTTGTAACCACCTAGGTTAAAAACATTTAATACCCCTCCCCCATAAAATGTCTTACAAGGTCATATAACAGTGTTCTCCATACACTGACTGTACAAGGTCACACATTTTTGTCCAGCTCTAGCCCTCATATATATGGCCTATCCTAGAATTTGTGTGGGAGATCACAACATCACTGGAATGATAGCATGAATGCCAGCACTAAATAATGACAGGCCATTACCTAACAACCTCTTACTGCATGACATCTGGACAAAGCCTGGTATATAGGTAGAGGACAGAGGCTGAAACACAGGATCATATTTGAAATATTGCTATTATACACTGTGAAAGTTGCTGGTGTTACAGGATTGGTTGCAACATACCCTTACTCAGGAATATGAAGTCAGAAACACAAATGGATGTTGCCATGTTCTGAGAGAAAGCAGCGGAGAGAATGACACTGATATGTCAGAGACAAGACCTGTGTGGTGAACAGACAAAACAAAACAGCCAATCCTCTGGCCGTCATGTGGATAGGCCCATAGTTGAGAGCTATGCAGACAGACTGCATTCCATGCAAAACTAGCATGTACACACAAACCATGTAAAACTAGCAGTATTCAATGCATATAATAGCAATACTCACATACTGTCCCTAGGTCTGGAATCTTATACAAACATGTAGTTAGCCTGTGTCCACAAGACCTGTAGTAAGAGGTATTGCACCTGCTGTCTGTAATACTGCGGAATAACACACGCAGGAAGGATGCCTTCCATACAGGAAGGTAAAGGGACAATGTCCACATGATGTAGTCATTTATAGTAGTGGGTTGCTATGACATTAGCTATTGGAAGTACTACACAGCTGGCTGCATGCATTTAGCAAGTGGGGAACACCATTTGGTGCAAAGGCCATCACCTGATCATGAGCATCACCTACAAAAGCCATATTGCAACCTATTCAAACCAGCCCAGCCACTGTAGTGGAGAGAGAGAGAAATAGAGAAAAAAAGCAATACTAAAAAACAAAAATACTACAAAAAAAAAAACCAAACAAACAAGGAAGACATCCAAGTGGTACACAGAAGAGAGCACAATAATAAAACAGGTATGTGAAACATGTCAGCATGTAACTGAATCTAGTACTTGGTCTGTAATAATGGGATAGATGATGTTGAAAGATTTATATGTGCCATCAAGACTTGCTGTAATGATGTGCTGCAGAACAACTGCTATGGATATAGCATCTGGCCCTGTGGGCAGTGGGCCATACCTGTCAACTGTGCAGATCTGCTCAGAATGTCAAGATTTAAGCCATCATAGTGTTTGTTCTGTTCCACCAAACACGTATATTAGTCTGGCAAATAGCTGAAGGTGGAAGTAATGAAGTCATGATAGACACATGAGTTTCAGACCCCACCACCTTCAGAACAGTCATAGTATTGTGAAATGTATCATGCACAAACTTCATAGGTTTGTAATAGGCATATTTACGATCTGTTCCTATATATCCCCCCCCAATGTTAGGCTGTGTCCACATGTGGCGCTCTGTTTCGTAGCAAGGCAGAACAGTGCAGCTGTGGATGAAGGAGGTTCAGAGTGCGGATCCGATGTCTGAATGCACTATAGATATATATATATATATATATATATCTATATATATATATATATATATATATATATATATATATATATATATATATATATATATATATATATATATATATATATATATATATATATATATATATATGTATATACATATATATATATATATATATATATAGTTACCTATCAAAACATCTACTCCACATAACATCTAAACTCAAAAGATCAAGACCATAATATCTAAACTTCAAAACATCTAAAAGTCATAACATCGAATCTCAAAAGATTGAAAACTACAAAGCAACTATAAACAACATCCCACACACTGTTTACTACATTTGGGGGCTCCACCCCCCACCCCCATAAATTAAATATACCAACTCCAAGATCGCACTACAGTGAGGGAAAAGGTTAATTACCTAAATCCACTGTAGTGCAATCTTGGAGTTGGTATATTTAATTTACGGGGGGTGTGGGGGGTGCAGGGGGGCTTGCCCCTGCAGAAACGTAGTAAACAGTGTGTGGGATTTTATTTATAGTTGCTTTGTAGTTTTCAATGTTTTGAGATTCAATGTTATGACTTTTAGATGTTTTGAGGTTTAGATGATATGGTCTTGATGTTTTGAGTTTAGATGTTATGACCATTCTATGTTTTGATAGGTAACTATATATATATATATATATATATATATATATATATATGTATGTATACATATATACAAAGACACACACACAGACACGCACAGACACACACACACACACACACACATATATATATATATATATATATATATATATATATATGTATATACATATACATTTTTCCTACTGTTGAATGACTGTGCTGCATATGTTTAAAAAACATCACACATTTCTGCAGCTCAGATGACTTAGTGGTAAATTGCTGTGGCTATGGTGTGCAGGGTCCTGGGTTAGTCACTTGCAAGGGCTGATAATTTGTTTGCTGGTCAGAACAAGGGCTGTTGGATACAGAGTGATTAAGGCACCTGTAAGCAGTTGTAAGTGGGTGCAAAATGGAGTGTTATGTATGGTGTGTAATTTTTGTTGGGAACAGATTGTCCTTTTTTGTTAAGGTGAGAGTGGGATGTTGGGGAAAGATAGTAGGTATATTTGGGAAGGTATGTTGGGTCGGAAGACAGACAAAACAGACAAGATAGCATACAGGGGGGGGTATAGGACACATGTGGTGGGTAAACACCTTGGATGGGGAGGGGTGTTTGGAAATTGGATGCCCATGAGCCCCCAAATGAAAACAGTGGGACTGAGGTCTTCATCCACTGGCAGTCACCACTGCACCTTCACGGCCCTGAAGGTAGCTGTGCTGGGGGCTGAGCAGGAGGGGCAGGCTGACCCTCTAATTGCACCACAAGGACCTGAAGCTGGTGCAGCAGATCTATCAATTCTCTGTGGAGCTTCCTATGCACCAGACCCTGGACCTGACTTCAGGTGAGAGGATCCTGTCTGTGTCCACTCTTGGTGGGGGACAAGCACCATCCCCTGAGGTGGTTCCACCTGAAGGTAGTGCAGGACCAGTGGATGAGGAGGTCCTTGGGTTGGTCCAAGACATTTTGTGGCCTGGTGCCACAGCCAGATGAGGTTGGAGAGGGGGTTCTGTTGGGAACAGCCTTCCCAAGCATGCTATTGTGTTGCAGTTTTAGAACATATGTGGGTAGTAATAGTCAACACAATCCAGGATTAGTTATAACAGCATGCATCGATATTCCCATTAACCCAAAACACCAAATTTGGAACAGTTGCATAGCAAACAGTACACATGCATATATGGAACCACAGTGGCCATTACAATGGCATGCAGGTTACATTGATAGCAACAGGCCACTAATTATAGTGTTTCAACATGGAACATGAATAGAAATACATTTTAATATTTGTTGAACAATAGGATATATGTCCCAACAGTAAGTTTGGTGTAAACATACCCATTGATTTGTGTGTTCAGAATATTAGCAGCTATTATATCCTTGTAGTATGAGATCCTCGGCCATTTTTTTTCCTGTTTATGTCTTCCAGGTACCATGTCCCAGGAGTGTCTCCCTGCTTATACGCTACTGGAAAATGATATAATAAACTTCCTTGTGCATCACCACAAAACCCTCTTTGGTTGTACGGCCCATGATCTGCAGGAGAGGACTGCCCTGTGGAATGAGCTTGTCCACAGGGTAAATGATGTTGGCCTGCATAACCGCAGCTATGAGCAGCTGTGACATCATTGCACTGATCTCATCCACCATGCCCATCAGCATGCTGCTGCAGTTAAGAGGGACCAGCTAGCCACAGGTGTGGAGTCATGCCAACCAGCCCCCACTGACACATGCTAAGGAGCTCCTCGCCAGCCTTGGGGCTCACTCCCACCAGCCAAGCCAGGAACCTGATGATAGCATTGTGGAGGTGACTGCTACCCACACAATGGACAAGGAGCATGCAGGTAAGGCCCCAGGGCACATTAGTAGACCACTGTTGCTTATACATCTTCATCTGTAAAGTATCTCCGTGCATGTGTCAGATAACATAGTTTGTTGCTGCAGTGTAGTAATGAACAGATGTGCATAATCTCTAGTATTGTGGGTTTGTACTGTTGATGTTCTGAAATGTTGCTCCCACAGGTGTGGCTACTGACATTACATCTTTCACACAACTATGTAGGTCCCTCTGGTATACATCTGGGGCAGCAGGCTTTCGCTGGTGAGTATGGAGTTGTTTTGTTCAGGTTTGCCAATACACCGGCCATGTTCTAGCCATGGTATTTGCCATGCACACATTTAACACACTTACCCATAATGCATGCTGTACATGTTCACGTATTGTTGCAGTTAACTGCACTGCATCACAGTGGTCACCATGGTGGCATATCTGAAGGGTATGTAAGAGTCCTTTAGTATACCTAACAACCTGTCAGTGCAAGATGTGCAGACAGAGATGAACATAATGGTGGGGCAAATGGCCTACAGTAGGGACATGTCTTAAACATTACCCTTATACACTGGCTACAACAGTGTATACACCACTATTACAATGGCAACTGTTACAGATCCACACAAGGCATATCACAATACCACATTCCACAACTTTTACAACCTGTAATGAGATCCTAACATGAGCAATGAATCTGTAATATGGAATCCTATGGTAAGATAACAAATATGGGGAATACATACCTTAACAAACACTGGAAGCATATGTGTGCACACACTCCAAACAACATATTGTGGAAGCACATTTTGAGGTACTGACAGCTTTCACTGTTCTTGAGTATGCACCTTCCATGAAGTACAGAGCCTCAATTTCACACCAAGTAATGGTCTGCTGTCCAAGAAGTATGTCCATGACATTTGCAACTCACCTGCAACAGAGGCAGCTGTGGCTTGCACACATCTTACAAAACATGGAATGGATCCCATATCCAAATGTTAGCACACAGGAGTGGGAGACGTAGCCTTACCTCACCATTGCATATACCATGGCAAACAGTGCAGACAGTCATGTATGTAACTATGAAGTATGGGACAACATTAATGTAGAAAATAAACAGATGCTTATCCAAGACTGATGGCAACACATGTTGCAAACTGTTCACAAAGGCTTCCCAGAAACATGTAGCAATGCTGAGGGACTTGCAGGAATGTCTAGCAAGTACTGTCTGTGCAGTACCTGTGTTGACAATCACCTGGACTCTGTATAAGTGTGGCCTATAGGTTAGGGTAATCAGATAGAAGAGTTTTTCCACAAGAAATATCCAGGACTCTCTACAGGTAGCATATGCATAACATCAAGTCTACCAAAGGCATGTGTTGCAATGTGTAATGGTGTACCGAGACCAAGGCTAAAACCTACAGACAGTATTAATAAAGATACATGTGGTGCACAAGCAACACCTCACTCCACCTCAGGTCTACTATCACCATCTGTACCTTGCTGGTGCCAGTGTACACCTTTAGGTTTGCTGTTCATTAGCAGGAACTAGGCCAGGTGACATGATGTTCTGAATTTGGATCACTGCAAAATGATACTTATGTGTGGCCCATAGTTATCAAGCATCTGCAATAAGGCTGAGGATGGGGAGGGGTGTCATCCTGAAACACAACAGTGAACTGAAGCATAGATCTAAATCTCACTAAGAATGACTGTCTCTGAACACAGTCAATGCCATGAATTGTGCCAGACATAACCCTGACTCCACAGCAATAGTGAATGCACTGTGTGACCTCCATGGGCTGTGCACATGAGCTGACCCTACAATCTGGAAGAGTTGAAGGACATTTGTAGGGCGGAGTGACAAAATAATGGCAAGTGAAGATGGGCCATGCTAGTATACCATTTCCAGGAATAGTGACTGCTATAGTTCACTTAACAGGTGCTGCAACAATCCATCATGTTAAGGCTGTGCACACTTATGCAACCCACATATTGTATGCATCTCACTCAGCATCTGCACAACTAACACATTTGTTTGATACTGCATTTGATTGCACAGGTCATATGTCACATATCAGGTGTGTTTAATGTTAACATATGCAGTATTGTGGCCCCAATGCATATCAGGGAAGAGGCTGGCATGTAAATAAAAGTGTATACACTCCTCGTAGCCATGGTAAGCTTTGAAGGTTGTCAGTGTAATTGGATTTTATTGCTCATACATGCACTGCTGATGATGAGATCTGCAAATCAGAGGTCAGGCATTCACTGTTGACATCTGTCCTCATATCATCCCAGGTATGTGTCAGACAAACACATAGGGTCTGTGAGAAACAGAGCAAAGATAACTGTTACATATACACATTCAGCAATGGTGTGTACACTTGTGAGGTATGGTGCACAGTACATGCCAGGTTGCTGAACTGGTTCACAGCAATACTGTGTGCATGGGTGCAGTGTGTTTCAGGGGAAGTGGCATCACCTACTAACACAACTCATGCATCACAGAGATGTATAATGTTGGTAACAAGGACTGAGTTTAGCTGCAGTGCATGTTGAGTGCCATATGTCATGCATGTTGACTGTTGGGTAATGAGAGGTCTGTGCAATATCTTTGTGTCACCTCAGCTGTAAGTGTGTGTGTGTGTGTGTGTGTGTGTGTGTGTGTGTGTGTGTGTGTGTGTGTGTGTGTGTGTGTGTGTGTGTGTGTGAGTGTATGTAGAGGTAAGTAATGACATACTGGTCTTAACTTACGTTTTTTGTTTTCCCCTCACAGGTGGCGATGTGAGTTAGGGTCCCTCCTGCAGGCAAACTGATGTTAGTGTCCATACAGACTCTAACAATGATGATAGGTATGGTGAGGCACAGGCAGGGTTGTCAGGGGTTGAAGCTGTGCCATCGGTTGACATCCCACTTCTATCCACCCAATCCCTGCACACAGTCAAAATGCCTATACATACCCCATCACCGCTGCCATAGATGAGGGACAGTTGGAGGCTGATGGCATGGGACAGGGCAGTGTGGTGACTATGGCAAGTGTGTCTGTACACAGCAGCCATAGCCAGATGACCATTGAGGTACCACACAGGCAGATGTACAGGGGTGCTCATAGGAGGGCTGCTGGCTATCATGCCCCTGGCAGAAGTGCCACAGCAGGTGTCACCAGACACATGTTTAGGGCCATTATAGAGGCACAGGCATGTAAGGAAGTCTGAGGCTCCAGAACGCTACTCATTCTGCTGTACTTGACAAGATCCGTGATCTTGCAGGTGCCCACCGTTATTTTGCAGAGGTCCTGGATAGACGGTTGGGTGAGATGGTGGGAATCCTCGACCATGCAATGTCTGTGTTAGAGCATATGGTGGGAGTAGGGTGACATCCACATGGACATAGGTCAGCAACACCAACAGGCGGAGGTCTACGTGGATGTGCAATAAGTCACAGCTGCTCTCATAGTTGCAGTACAAGCACTAGCACTGCAGGGGGGGTGCTGTCCACAACACAGGAGGCCACGTGCATGTGGTCCTGGCCAGTCCCAACAGGGACCCGGATCCAGTGGACATTTGTCATCATCAAGGGAGAGTACCATATCTGGGCTTGTACCTGGTAGTGTCCATGGAACCTGTGGTAGGCACAGTTCTCGTGTCCATGACAAGACACGGTGAACTGCACACCCTGCCATTTACAGTCTACAGATGTTCAACAAACCCCTGTATAGGGCAGCCACATGGCAGAACTGTTTGCATACATACTTAATTTTGTAGTGAACCCATTTTAGCCTATGTAATTCTCCAAGACAAAATAGGCAAAACATCACATCAGTAAATTATCTGTCTGCCAATTTAATGTCACTGACGATGGTACTGGCAGGGTATATGTCCTCTTCCCCAATATAGTGCAATCCTGGAGTTGCTAAACATAAGTGTGCTGGTGTGGGTGGCACAGCTCCACTTTGGAGGGTGTCGATGGCATAGAACCACACATAGTGTGACTGACAACTACTTAACCTGTTAACATAAACTGTACAGTATTACAGCAGACTAAGCAGGGGGATACACAACAATAACCCCAATGAGGGTGGCTATGCCCACAACATCCACACCCCACTATATATACCAACTCCAGTATCACTGTACAGCTGTACAGTGGGAAAGAGGGCATTTACACATCTACTACTAGTTTTGATGGAATGAATTTCCACACAATGATTCCTTTGAAATGTTAGCGACTACCAGTCAGTTCTCAGACAGATGACCTCCTGGGACATGTATTTTCTGCAAACTGAAGTAGATCTCTTCACATACACACACACTTACTTGGCAACACTGAGAGTAGAACCCTTACCTAGGTACTTATTGTACTCATGTGTTTGGCCTTAATTGCACACACCACACAGCTTTTAGGATGAGGTGTGTCCCAAGTTTCTTGTTAAATGAAGAACATCACCAGGCCTTGTACAGTATGGTAATGGGGAATGTACTGGGTGTTAATGAACAATACATAGTATGACATACTGTCATATACACATTGACAAACACATAACAGTCATAGACACATCTGAGAGACCTTGGTTTATCAGTGCTAACTACCTTGTCAGTGAGTCCATTCTGTTACAGATAATTTGCACACAACACATGCATAATTGGGCTGGATAGTGTAATTGGTTACATGTATTGTTGATGGTGACAGTGGTCCTCATACAGTGGATCTTGGGACATGTACTGGGGGTACCATGGTGTAAAGACAGTATACCCAGCACCCACACCCCACATTGGATATTTTACTCACTGAAACCCATGATAATGCTCTGACATCCCCACAATCACACATTGACCAGGACTGTGATACAACCCTTTGTCTATCTCATTAGTGCTACTACAGGGATATGCATTTATTGCACATGCCACAGGGATACTAGGGTGAGAGTTTGTCTTGGCTCTCCTAATATCAGAAACATCACTATCTCTTCTAATATATGGCAAGGTGTATTGTATTAGGAGAATGTGGCCTCAGAATGCTGTATCCTACAAATATACACACTTGCACACATACACACACTTGCCAGGACTCAGAGGGTAACCCATGCCTATCTACCCATTTGTACAACAATGTTATGCTGGTACTGCAAGTTTCAGGCAGCTCATAGGGTGAAGAGTGTAGCAAGGTACATTTAATGTCCATTACAGCAGCTGACATTTCTAATTATGGTAACGGAGGGTGTAGTGGGTGAGAAGGCCCTCAGGATATTAGCAACTACAAGTTTACAAACACACAGACACTGTTATTCTCACTAATGCACACTGACACATTTGTCAGTACTGGGGTCCATAGGTGCAGGTGTTCCTAGGTGTGTACCAAGATAATGTCCATGGAGAGATGAGAAGAGTAGGGGATGTGGGTAAATGGTATCATGCCACCTGACATTTGTCAGCAGGCCATCTATCAACTGATGCCACTTAAGTGATCCCCAGGGTGACAGTTAAATGTAACATCCAATCATCTGGTTATCTCTTGCAGAGGGCCAGTGAGGTGCTCCAATTGACATGTATGCAACATATATTACATAACATCGCCAGTGCCTGGGTTGGAGACCTGTACCCAAGCATGTTCTGTTGACTGAGGTAGTCTAGTTGCGGTATCCATGGCATGTGGTGTATACAGGGTGGGTTTTCATAGCTGTGGCATTCATAACACGGCTGGGCAGACATATTAGTGTCAGTCCAGCACAGATTGCCTGTAAGCAGCCAAGATGGATACCTGACATCTGCACATCTGTACAAGCCAACAGATTATGCATTAGGATGAATGTTTTGACAGACAAATATCTGACACTGATAGGTATGCCATTACTACATGACAGCAGCCCTCAATGACATGTCCTATACACATAGTAGTCTACAGTTAATATCCACTTATCAGATCAATATCCAGTAGCAAATACTTAATAACACATAGCTCACACACCAAGAACATGGTAGTCAGTACTCAGAGTACAGCTTTACATGCTGGGGTGTATGGTTCCAGTACTACAATCTGCAATCTACTCTTACTTGGGAAAGCACTGTTTACAGTAGTAATGTAATGATATAATACATGCAAGTGTGACTGCATATAACCTGGGATACTACCCATGTATGAAACACATACAAAGAGAAAGGATTGTTGTACTAGCCATATATATAGTCAGGTGCCCCATACAGTATACTCACACCACTTGCTGCTATATTGACAGCACAAGGAAGCATGTTATGTAAATGGAATTAAATACATTTATTAAAGATGTCATTACCCTGCTATTTTCTCAGTCTGGAATGTGATCACTGGTTATCAAGGTTAAGCTATGCTTAGCAGGAGTAAGCATTGCTTAAATGTAAATGCTAAGCAGATTTGCACAGTGGTAAGCGAAGCTGACATGGTGTAACGCCTTTAGTTTAACCATACATTAGCACCGCTTACCATCGGGCAAACCCGCGCAAACCTGCTTAAAGCTGCTCAGAACTACCTTAAACCCTCTGTATCAAACAGTCCTAGTTCTGCCTAGCAACAAAATAAACAGCCCTTGCAGGTCTTGAACACAGGACCCTGTACACTACAGTCACAGCACTTAACCACTAACCATCACAGCTGTGAAAACGTTTGTTGTTTTTTCAAATATACCTGTCAGTACACATACTGAACAGTAGTGAACAACTCCTTTGACTTCTACAATTGTTTAGTACTTGTTAGTGAAAATAGTGTTGAATCAGTATGTTGTTATATCTAAATATACACATAGATAAATATGGTGGGATACATCTGGGAATGTATATACAACATTCATGTTTACACATAAGGATATGTCATCATCATCATCATCATCATCCCCTTTTCCCATTTACATGGGGTCGGGGTATCGTATTAACTGTCGCCAACTCTCTCGATTCAGTGCCACTCTCCTGCCTTCTTCAACACTCATGCCTGACTGTCACAGATCTTCTTTCACACAATCCATCCACCTCTTTGCTTGACGCCCTCACTTCCTCTTACCTTCTTCCTGTCTGTCCCAAATCTCCCTCACCAGATTGTCTTCTGCTTTTATACACATGTGCCCATACCATCGTAATCTGTTTTCTTTGATCTTTTCTGCAATTGGAGCTACTTTGGCTTCTGCTCTTATGTCCTCATTTCTTCACCTGTCCCGCAGTGTGTATCCTACCACCTTTCTCAGGCACTTCATTTCCATCACCTCTAGCTTCTTCAACTGTTCTGCCTTTACTGCTCAGGTTTCTGTATCATACAGTAGTACTGGTCGCACCACTGTCTTGTACACCTTACTTTTCAGCTTCTTTGGCATTCTTCTGTCATATACTACACCTGATACTCTATACCAGTTGGCTGCAGCCCCTCTGATTCTAGCTTTGACCTCTTCATTCAGACTACCCTTCTCCTCAACCACCCCTCCCAGATACTTGAAGCTGTTTACCTGTTCCACTATCTTCCCATCTATCTCAATTCTCAGCTTCTTCTGATTTCCCCAATCTGCTGCCATTACCACTGTCTTATCTGTGCTTAGTTTCATCCCATGTGCCTTCAGATTTGCATTCCATTCTCCTATCCTTTGCTGAAGTTCTAGATCAGAGTCTGCCTGTACTGCCACATCGTCTGCATACAGCAGCTTTGTTGCTCTGACCCCTGCAACCTGTTTGCTGATGTAGTCCATTACCAGTATGAACAGCAGTGGGCTCAGAGCTGAACCCTGGTGTACACCCACTCCCACTGGGAACCCCTCAGTGAGGCCAAACACTGTTCGTACTTGAGTCACTGGGTCTTTGTACATAGCCTGTACTAATTCTACCAATGTTTCTAGGACTTCAAACCACTGCAGTACTGCCCAGATCAGCTTTCTTGGGACCTTGTCATATGCTTTCTCCAAGTCTAGGAAAGCCCAGTTTGACTCACTCCTCTTCTCTAGTTTCTTCTCAAGTATCTGTCTCAATGCAAACATCGGGTCAATTGTGCTGCATCCTGATCTGAATCCGTGCTGTTCATCTCCCATCTTACATTCTACTATTCTGCGTATCCGTTTATCAATCACCCTCTCCAGAACTTTCATGCAATGCGGTAGGAGTTTGATGCCTCTGTACTGTCCACAGTTGTGGATGTCCCCTTTGTTCTTGTACACTGGCACGAGTATGCTTATTCTCCAGTCATCTGGAATACACCTTTCCCATACAGAAGTGGGGGTCATATTGTACTCATTCCCAACAGCAGGGATATGACCTGTGATAAACCTGTGGCTGACGGTGGGCTGAGCTGAGTGCATGTGTGATATGAAAGCATCTTGCAGCTGACTCACAGCTATACCTGGGGCATTTCCCTTATGCTGCCTTGTGTGGGGACATAGAAAGTCTCTCATTACTTCATAACTGTGCTTTTTGTGGTCTGCCAGTAATTGGCCATACTACATCAGTATTCCATACTACACAGACAACTAATGTGCTGCTAAGCTGTATGTACAATTCCAAAGGTGTGAGCAGTTGACAGTTAAATTTTATGTACTCTGTCTAGGGTACTTCCACCTGTGTACTGTGTGTATGTCTGGGCCCAGATTCATGACATGTCCGTCTTTCAGATAGCGACAGATATTGACATCTGAACAGTGAGTATGGATGACTGCTGAACTAAGTCTTGCTGGGATGCATTGTGGTTGGCACTGCAGTTGTCAGAACATGGCCTTGTCATTGACAGTACTGACCATAGGCCACTAAGACACAATCTTCTATGCCTACATGCTGACCATTTCCACACAATATATAACACACAGCAACCTAACACACACACCCCTGCATATTGTGCACATGCAACAATCTATATTGTAAATTGGGCCAGCTCAGGTAATCTATGCTCCACTGTTATGAAACCCACACGTACATGTTATGGCATTTTTACATAGGATTGTGGGGGGAGGGCACACCTGACAACTGTAAACGTTTGCTATGACTGTACTGGTATTTCAGGTACTCTGTTGGCATCCATTTTTTTTTTTGTATTTTGACCTATCATTGCAGACTAGAGGCTTATCACTAGAGTACAGATCTTAGGTGTTAATTGGCCTACATTTCAGTTTCAGCCTTCTTACCCTTCAAAACTAACATACAACTGCCTGACCTGTTGTAGTCTGTCTGTGTGGGTCTGGAGGGGGGCTGTTCTCCATTGCCATCAATTGGAGGCCTTAGCACAACCTTTCTTTATGGTCATCTACACCTGTCCTGCTGGCTGAGGCTGTTGTTGGGTATGTGAGCCTCACTGAAATGCATGTGTGTGTCCTATGGGCACACATTTGGGCCACCATATGTACTGCAGTGGGATTTGTTACCTTGTCTAGTACTGCCTACTTTGTTGACACCAGTATTTGTTATGGATTTCATGTTGCCCATATAGGTGTCCACTATCTGCTGCCATCCCATTCAGCCACCCGATTCCCTTGCATGCTCACATCCATACCATAGCTACAACTAGCAGAACATACTACTCCATTCAGCAATTGACAGGAAGAGTGACTTACCTTGTGGCTGTGCCAGTATTGAGGATGGTGCTGGAGGGCTGACTATGTTGGATGCACATAGTACACTCCCTATACATGGTAAAGCACAGGTAGTGTCATGTTTGGCATCCCTTTTACTGTATGTGCGAGTCAGAGAGAGGCGCTATTCCCTGGCTTCCTACCATGTCAGTGTATGTGCTATGCGTTGCCTCTTTGCCAAAGCCTGGGCATACTGGGCATGCCTCCTTCTGCCTACATGGGCAGGCTCAGGTTGCTTCTCCTCTGAGTCACTCTGTGCCTATGCTGCCAAGGCCAGCACAGGCACAGTCACTCTGTGCCTGTGCTGGCCTTGGCAATGGTGGGGGGCTGTGTGGCCCTGTCCCATGCTGTTCCTGCTGCAGCTGTTTCCACAGGATCATATTGTGTAGCATGGCACATACAATGACAATTTGTGTACATGTAGCTGGAAAGTACTGCAAGGCTCCACTGGATATGTCCAGGCACCAGAACCGTGACTTGAGCATCCCAAACACACTGTCTATTATGATTCTGGTTTGTGCATGTGCCTCATTATGGAGTTCTTGTTCGGATGTGTGTGCATTTCTAATAGGTGTCATCAGCCATGGCTCCAGTGTGTAACCAACATTCCCCACTAGGTGGCCATATGGGATGTCCCCACTGGCAAATCTCAGGTACAGCTGTGTCATATGCCAGATGTGGGAGTCGTGATAGCTTCCAGGGCAGCCAGCACACGCATTCATGATAATGCCCTGGGCATCGCACATGACCTGGCAGTTGATGGAGGGGAAGCCCTTGCAGTTTGTGTAGACCCTACCATGCTCATCAGGTGGTGCTTTGATGTGTATGTGCGTGCAGTCTATAGCACCGATTACCTCAGGGTATTCTGCTATTTGGTGAAAGAAGCGCGTATTGCTGGTTAAAGCCTCACGGGTGTTAAGAAAATATATGTGCTCACCGGCATGTGCTGACATGGCATCCAGGAACTGGTGGAGTACCCTGGATGCTGATGCCTGTGAGATCCCCATGATATCCCCAGTTGGCCTTTGGAAGGTACCTGTGGCTTGTATTCTTAAGCCTACATATACCTTGGTATCTACTAGGATGGGTTCCCCTCTGTTGGTTCTGTGTGTGAGGCGTGGCCGGCACAGCTCAACAATTTGCTGTAGGATGTCCCTGTCCACCCTATAGTGCTCCACTATCTCCAGCTCATGTAGCCCCTGGTAGGTTACCCTGGGTCTGTACACTCTTCTCTTTCCCCTCACTGTGGGTTGGTTATCAGCATCCTCATCCTTACCACCCTCAGCCTCTTCCACATATTGATGTATGAGCAGCCCCTATCATTCTGTTAGTTTTGTCAGGTAAAATTTCTCCGTCTGTGTACACAGGTGGCATAGAGTTTGTGGGAAAAACCAGAGTGAAAGGTGTTTGCATAGTTTATAGTAGTATGCTGGGCTAGACTGCTGCCTGTTTAATTGGCTGATTCTGATACATTTCACCTGCCAGTTATGCTAGTTCTCCTTGATTGCTTTCCTACTGCTGTTTTCCCTTCCCATTGCCTTCATGTTTAAGCCCCGGGGCACGGCGCACATACCCAGTGCTCAGATGTGAACAGAGCTGCTATTCCCTGTGTTTTTTTTTTTTAAACCCGGTGTGCAGTGTGCTCACCTGTTTAGGCAATGTAAACACTGCTAGGCAGCCTCAGACACCCCCCTCCCTTCCTTAGCTGTGCTTAGCTAAGAGAAACCATGGGCCACAGAGCTCCAATAAGCTTACAGCATGCATGACACTCCCCCTTATGAGGTCATCTACCTCTTATGCTTATACCATGGTGTTGCTGTACCTACACGGTTGGGTGCAAGCTAACACTGAGGGGAAATCTGTGATTCAGTATCAATCCCCACATTTGCATAAAACTGACTGCTAATGCATGGTTACAAAACTGACACTCAGCCTTCCCCCATAGCAACCACTATTCCATGGTATTGTTGTCTTGTGCATGCCATTGACTATTATGGCAGAATGCTGATTTTGGTTTAAAAGCTTATTTCCAACTTTTTTCATTATTTTCGGGGAGATCCCCTTTGCGCACCGCTGCCCTATGGTTAAATGGCCAAAATAAAATAAAAGTAATTTTTTCTAATTTTGCAACTTTTTCCCATACCAATTGGCATATATTTGGTCATTGGCATGCCTACTACATTGAATACACGCTTTTTTTGAAACTGTTATGCCCCCATTTTGTAATTTGCAGAAATGTATTCGGTTAGTAGCCAAATACATTTCTGCAGGTTACACTATTCCTGCAGAGATGCCTGCCTGCAGGTTACACTATTCCTGCAGAGATGCCTGCCTGCTTCCTGGATCACTAATTCACCTCATTTGTATGTTTTTCACCAGCAAATGGGGTAATTAGCAAACAGGAGTTGTGTCCGTGCATGGATACTGTAGCAGTGCTCGTGCATCACTGGTTGGCCATATTGCGTGCAGCAGCTCTTGCACTATTCCTGAACTATGGACCCAACAGAAACAGAAGCTAATTCCATGGCAAGATTATGCTGCATAAAGAAAACTCAAATAGCTAGATTTTGTCATGTTTAATTAAATCAGCACTATTTTCTCAAAAATATTAATTGGAATTTTAGTATAGACCTGTAACGTACCTGTAAGTCCATTGTTGCTTAGAAAAGTAGCAAAACATACCCTTCACTAGTCCAAATGTTTGCAGAATGTCCGGATGATTGGCTAGTATTTTTGTTCCATTTCTCATAAAATTTGTGGGGTTTTTTTTTCTTAAATCTCTTAGGATTGAAGTCAGTAAATAATGAGAGACATGTGAGTTTCAGATTTAATGTCTCTCAGAAAATGCATGCAAACACAAATCCTATTATTGGAGTAACTTTCTAAGTTAATAAAATCAATATTTAAAATCTGTCACTGTTTTGGGGCATTTGTCCCTTATTATTTTTGGCTCTTTCCCGATTTCTTGCACTGAGATGTTGAAAGCTATGTGGAAACAATATGTGACAGTTGAAGAGGGGGTTTGAATGTCCATTTTTAAATTGTACAGATGGATTTCACAGACTAAGGCACTAAACATATCTTGGTTTTATGTAGATATTTTCAAATACATTCAAAAAAATCTGTTGCGACTATACAGAGGCATATACTCATTTCAACAATTAAATGATGTTTCCTGTTAATAGGTTGATAGGTATTTACTAGGCATGCAGTCTAGAAAACCATTAAGGGGCCTAGTCCAAATTCTCATTTTCGCCATAATGCTGTGTGGTTAAATGACTTGCTCAGCATCACACAATATTCAAATAAAGGTTTAAGGAATCAAACCTTGTACAAAAAAGTTATAATTCTCTGCACTAACTGCTAGACTTTGGTGTTTTACCCTGTAACTGAAAAGAAGTGAAGGCATAAAGTACCTGAAGATGCAGATGACTCAGGACAGATCTCTGCTTTCTTTTTAGTCGGAGGTGGTGAATTAGATAAGGCACTTTTGCAGCCCTCAAACTATCCATTATTATCTCCCAGGGCCTCTAGCATTTCCCCCATATGAAGGCCATTATATCTTTGAACTAAGAGATGCCCACTGTTAAGAATAGTTTACATTTGCAGGATGCAGATCTGCTTACTTAATAAGTACACTCTTCAAGGAAGCAAAAAAAATAATAAAATAAGAAAAAGGTAGGTGATATTCTTCAGATAATATAAAAAGGGAATGTATAGTAGAACCAGAGTTCGTTACGCACACAAGTCATTGATAAGAGCCATATCTACGGAAAACATCTTGTAAATCCATGCAGGGGGCAAACCTTAGACAGGTAGCACTAAAATTTATTCAAGAAAGAGTAGCCTTAGGTCTGATGTTCACAATGGATGTGAAATAGAAGATTTCAGTTCTAGGGGTGAGCAGCCATCTGAGAATAAGTGTTCAATATTGCAGTTCAGATACAAATTAACAGGAAAGCAAACTCATTCAAAACCGAGGGTTGTCAAATGAAGTAATAGTATCATGGACTGTACAAGTGAGCAAGTGGTGCTGGATTCTACATTCTGGGAGCAGAGAAGCAGGCAGATCCACAGCAGCAGTGATTCTTCATAAGAGACAGGCAGACCACCAAGAAAAACACATCATGTCTCATGCAAAGCACTGCTAAGCAACATACTGTGCTATAGTCAAGAAATGTAGGGTTGGAAGCTTGCAGTTGTAAAGGTCAAGTCCAGGGACGGCCCATGCTATTGGACTGCTAGACTGCAGCCCCCTCAGCTGTAAAATAAAGAAATAAAGAAAATAAAAGGAAAAGAATAAAAGAAAAGATACAAAAATTAAAAAATCGCGGACTTTCGCGCATGCGCACTAGTCTGGACTGCTGCTGAGACAGTCAGGAGCATGCGCAGACTGTCTCAGCAGCAGTCTGGGCTGGGAAACATGAAGAACAGAGCTCCCAGAAGTCTATGCAGTTTTAAACTGCATAGACTGTCACTGGGAACAGCTCGGACCCGGACTGCAATGTCGGCAGGCTGGAGTCTCGTCTGGGATCTCGCAGTAGATGTGCTCCAGGAGTCTCGTCAGGGATCTCGCGGGGATGTGCTCGAACGCGCTAGCCCAGCTATATGGATCGTGGAAAGCTATGAAGGGAACTACTATGGAAGGTAAGAGGGACAAAGGGCAAGGGTGTGTGTGTGTGTGTGTGTGTGTGTGTGTGTGTGTGTGTGTGTGTGTGTTTGATTTCAGTTTTTCTAAGCCTCAAAGCTCGATAAAATAAAATGTTCTCCTTAGCGTTTGAAAGATTTAAGTGGGGGTGGAGCTAAACAAAGAAATCCATTCTATTGGCTCGAAGATAGTTCCAATAAAGTTGGAGCTGGCAGCTGGCAGGCGCTTCAGGAAAATCTAGAAAATATGCATGAAGCTGATATAAAAGAAAGCCAAGATTACATAAAACTGCCACCACTGGAGGAACAGGCCTTTGAAATAAAATAAATGAATAAATAAATAAATAAAACATAGAGGTTTGCAAAAGCAGTAGCACAAAAGTTATGGGAAAATATATAGCATTCTAAAAATATAAGAAAATAGGAAGAAAATCAAAGCAAGATGTAAAATTACACAACCAATTTCAGTAACATGAAATTGAACAATTACTGAACAAAAAATAGTTAATTATATTAATTATTTGAAAATGATAGATATATATTGCATATTGTGAGGAGCAGAAAAAAACAGGGAAAATGAAACTTAAAAAAAGAAGAATGTTGAGAAAAAATGTGAAAAAGTGCTAGTAAGCTAATATTTTTGCATATGTTGCTCAGTGGAAGACAGTGTGCCATTATATCAACTACTTAGAATTTCTAAGGATGTGTGCTTAACCCATTACAATGAAGAAAAGGAAATAACTTCCAAGACTTAAAGCTGGGCAAAGCAGTGGGATCTGACTATCTTCATCAGACAAGAAGTGAATGTTTTCAGTCCCTAAATAATCTTTTTTTAATAAATTGTGGTAATATGATAAAGCAAATGGTAAAAGCTATCTTTCTTTCTGTTTAACCTCACACCTGCTAATGAAGAAATAAAAGTCCTAGATTTGTGGATATTATCATGCCAGTGAGCACAAGGCAAGACACATTCATAGCAGAGTGATCCTTACAGATGAATCAAATAAAGTTATGTTACGACTTACTTGAAAGTGAAACATATCAAAGCATAGAGGTAGACCACTTGTTTGTTTTTTAGATGGCCTTCAGATGAAATTAAAAACAGGAGTTATTACAAAGAAAAAAACATCTCTTCTTTATTAGCTGAACATTTTAGAGCAAAAGCTCATTAATCAATATTTACACATGCACAAACACACATCACATATACATAAACACAAACACATGCATATGATTTATATATATATATATATATAGAGAGAGAGAGAGAGAGACGTACACAAAAGTGTATACATGTTATTAGAACAGAGCTCTATATATGTTATTAGAGCAGAGCTTTATATATGAGCATATTTCTCCACTGGTGTCTTCCAATAAGGACATTTGCTGACAACAATGAAGTTGTACTCTCAGCAAGCACATATTATTGCATGCTAGGATGTTTAAGATTCATTAGTTCCTTCGGGATCTTCTCAGTAACATTTAAAATGAATTCAAAAAGCTCTTTGCCTCTTAGCTCTCTTGACTTCTTATATGGAAAAATGTGATCACTTTTATTGAAATATCATATGGGGTTCATATGGGAGGAGTGCTGCATTCAAATACATTAAACTTTTATATTTTATCAATATGTTGATATTATAAAGTCTTAAACTGCATGCTTCTTTCAGCTACTATTTACAGAATGCATCTGTGTAAATGTTTCTTATTAGTATAATACATTTCATTATGTTCTCCTGTACCAAGAGGAATACCAGCAAATGAGTGACAAACTTCAGGAATTCATTTTAAAACTCATCAAGGAGATCATAAAGGAAACACATGAGTCATGTAGATAGGAATATAAAGTCTTTACCGTTACCTGTATATTCCAATGAGTTAAGGTTTGAAACTGGCTTTGCAAAAGATTTATCCTATTGGCCTTCCTAGAGGCATATATTGATTAATGAGCTTTTGACAGTAGATTAAATAGGTGATAAATGTAAAAAAGCAACCTTTAAAGCAGGAAAACTGCAACGCCAGGAAAACATCAGTTTGGGACAGGAATGTGATATAAAAGAACTTGAGCAAGAAGGAGTGTATAAACATTTGGGAATTGATGAAGGATCAGCAATAAAACCTGAACAAATGCGAATAAAACTTAGTAAGGAATACTTCAGAAGACTTCAATTAATCCTGAAAACAGCATTGACATCTAGGAATAAAATCCAGGCTATAAACCAATTTGCTCTTCCTATCCTAACTTACAGTTTTGAAGTGATTGACTGTCCCCAAAATGTGTTGGATAGATTAGATAGGAAAACAAAAAGGATGCCTCATGCTCACCAAATGATTTATAAAAATCTGTGCATACCAAGATTATATATTCCCCGTTCCGAATGAGGGATGGGCCTCCTTGAAACTGATTATATGTACAGATCTGCAATTGTGGGACTCCTCCACACATATCTGCTGACCTCACAAGACCCAAACATAGTGAAAGTTTTGAAACATGAGGAGAATAAATCTAAGATGACTTCTCTGCTTAATCTAGCAGAAGCTTATCGGCGTCAAGCAGGAATGGAAATCAAACCAGAAGTAGATAAAAATCAGGTAGCAAATGAATGTGCTAAAAATCAAAAGAAAGAATATAAGGTGAAGGATCAGATGAGAAGGCAAGAAATGTGGAAAAAGCATAAATATAGTTGCAAGTATAGAAAACCTTTGGAAGAACCTCATGTTGATCAGGAACAAACACAGGAATGGTTAAGGAGAGGTGAATTCAAACCAAGAGATAATTGTTAATATTGGAGGCCCAAGATAGTGGGGTGCATACATGTTGGTTTATGAAGTCCAATGAACATGTGGGAGAAACAGACAAATGTAGGTTTTGTAAAACTGAATTGGAAACAGTTGCACACCTGCTTGCTGGTTGCAACATACTAATGGCAGAAGGACTGTATGCTGAAAAGCATAATAATGTGGTGAGACTGTTTCACTGGGGATTGTGCAAACATGGTTATTGAAGTGGCTGAAAAACACTGGAAACATGAGCCACAAAGCATCATAGAAAATGAAGAAGTCTACATCACATGGAATTATCCATTACCAACAGTTCAAAAGATAGATGCTAGAAAACCAGATATAGTGGTCCAAGAAAAGAAGACAAAAGTAGCATTGATCATTGAAATTGCCACACCTAGTGACTACAGTGTCTTGCATACAGAGAGACACAAAGTCCTAAAATACCAGACTCTGCAGGCAGAAATGTGAGCCATGTGAAATAAAGATACCCATACAGTTCCAATAGTAGTAGGAACAACGGGTCTTATAAAAAAAAATTTACAATTATATTTAGATATGTTACCAATACATGTAACTCCATACATGCTGCAGAAGGAGTCATTACTGGGCACATTGCGGGTGCTGTGAAGAGCACTACTGGTTGACATTAAAGATTGAAACAGTACTAATTTCATGAGCTTTAATCATACTTTGACTTAGGAACGGGGTCCATTCCTGTCATGTTATTAGAAACCCAAAAGACTTGGAGACATTAAAAAAGCAGGAAACACAATGTTTTACATATGTCTAATAAGCAACAATGAGCTCCTGATGAGGGTACCATCACATGTGAATGGTAGCTTTCATCAACCTTGTCTGAAACATTGTTTTTAAGAAGAGATGGTCCTATGACATCATTTTTTTGAGAGACCAGTCTTTATGACAATATAAATAATAATATTCTGCTATATACACAAATTTTCCTATGTAGACAAAAATACACCAATGCTTATTTAATTCTCTATAACCAGTGTCTGAAGTTAAGCATTAAGGCTGAACAAAGGTGTTTAGTGTAGCAGTATAAGTCTGTTTTTCTGTCCACTAGTAATTGTTCCCATTTTTGAAAATTATAACTGAAATCATCATATTTATTTGAAGCAGGCATTTCAGTTCCAACTTTGACAGATCTGGCAGCAGAAGCCTGAACTAACAATGAAGGAATAGTATTCTTTAGGGCAAAAAGTGCTACTGCATCAACTCTTGACCATATGGCCTGGCTAGCCTCACAAGACCATAGAATAT
Source organism: Protopterus annectens (assembly GCF_019279795.1). Lineage (NCBI taxonomy): Eukaryota > Metazoa > Chordata > Ceratodontiformes > Protopteridae > Protopterus > Protopterus annectens. The sequence goes on along the minus strand of NC_056728.1, from coordinate 1,989,381,706 downwards.
GTAAATGGTCTGTTTTTTCATTTTACATCAGCAACACTTGATATCTCTCTTACCCGTTTTCTTGAATTGCACTCATGTAGTTTTCCAAAAATGAAGCTTCTTGAAATGAGTAAAGTATGGGGGATGGGTATTAGCCCAAAGTAAGGACGCTTGAATCTTTTTATTCTGTTACTTCCTCAATCAGGAACCCTAGAAATTTTGACTATGAGATCTGTCTTTATCAAATATAGTCTAGCTGTAGTCAACTAAGTCCAGAGACTAGTAAATGTGGCAATGGGCTGAGCTGATTAGATATTTTATGTATCAAATTATGAAGTGTCACCCATCCCAAAAAAAAGGCTCTCAACTAAACTGCACGTTTGCAAGTACTGTCATCACTGCAAGTTGGGAGTACAGGATCAAAGGTCATAGGAAGTTACTAGGCTAATGGCCATAGGGCCCTTACAAGCCTAGTCATGTTCTACTCTTATTTCCATGATCATTATCTATTTCCCATGTACAAGAGGGATACTGGTGGGACCCCTGGGGTGAATTTACGGTTATGCATCCAATCGTCCAGATTGCATTTGAAAAGGGCCAATGAGGTGCTCTGGTTGACATGAAGTGTGAGTCTATTCCAAAAGTGTGGTAACCTCTGGGAGACAAATCTGTTCCTCCTGCAGGTTCTATTAATGTCACATAACAGGTTAAGGTCTTTAGAGCGAGTAACCCGTATACAATTTGACTTGCGGATATGCAGCATTTCCAAAAAAGCAGGGTCAGAGATTGCCTTGTATGCAAGGCAGAGATCCCCTCTGAGAAGACTGTATGAAACAGAATAAAGTGACAGTGATTTCAGATGATCCACATAGGACAGATGCTGAATACCTTGAATTATTCTTGTGAAGAATCTTTGCGGCCTCTCCAATTGTTGCAGGTGCTTGGAAAGGTACATACCAAAAGGGGCATTGTACTCAATAATTGGCCTAAAGAGGGAAGAGTACAAGGAGGTTATAACATTTTTTTTCTGGAGACAATGCCCTTACTTATGAGATGAGCAATACAGAATGCCCTTCTTACCACTGTTGAGACATGATGATCAAAGGTAAGGTTGCTGTCAACCTGTGTGCCCAGGTCTCTAACCACTGAGTGCGTACTTAGGGTGTTGTTATTGATGTGGTAGTTAGCAGGAACATTGCCCTTACTGAAAGGGATGATAATATATGTTTTGCATTGTGTTTAAGGCCATGATTTTGGTACCAATCATTTGTTTGTGTAAGACCCTCTTGTAGGATGTTGACATCATATGGAGATTCTATGACTGCTCCCAGTTTGCAGTCATCAGCAAACTTTGTCAGCCACAGACCTTTAGTTTTTGCTTGTACTTCAGAGAAATAGAATCCAAACAGGAGAGGTCCCAGGACTGATGCTTGCGGAATATCACTGGTTTCAGGTCTGCTGTTGGAGGTGGATTCCCCTATTTTAACTACATGGGTTCTATCAGTGAGCCAGTTAGTGACTCATCTAATGATACAAGTGTTGATACCTAGCTGGGTGATTTTCTTAATGATGCCTGAGTGGGAGATAGTGTCAAAAGACTTGACAGTCTAGGTATGCTGTATGCACAGATTTTCCCTCATCCAGGGCCTTGGTGACTGTCCTGAAGAAGTCCACTAGGTTTAACAGGCATGATCTCCCTTTGACAAATCCAAACTGAGTAGGGTCAAGTGTTTGGAGATTACCTATATCTTTGTTGAGAAGGTCCATGATGATTCACATCATGGCCTTGCAGATAAGACTAGTCAGGCTAATAGGTCTATAGTTTCTGGCATCATTAGAAGCACCACCTCTGTGCTCAGGAATAACGGTGGTAGTTTTCCATTCAGCTGGGATGAAGCCAGTGTTTAGACTATGATTTAAAAGAGTATCCAATGGTGTTGCTAAATTCTTGTCGGAGCCCATGTAAGACTCAGTATGGGATGTTATCAGGTCCCATAGATGCTGTGTTTTTGGGCTTATAGAGGGCATTTAAGATCTGCTCTTTAGCAATACAAGGTAGGGGACAGGTGGTAGGGCTGTCATGGGGTATGTGTGGTGGGGACAGGGGAGTGAAGTTTTCACAAAATCTGTCAGTCAACAGGTTAGCTATGTCTACAAGCTCAGTATATGTGGTATCATTAACTACCAGTTCGGCACAAATCTGGGCCTTTCCTTTTAGGTTACGGATATAAGTAAAGAATGCTTTATGGTTGCCCTTAGTTGAGGAAGCTAATTTGGACTTGGAGGATTTCACAAGAAGTCTTATTTGCTTGTTTAAGCTGAGGAGGGAGTGTTTCATACCTCTCAACTCTACAGATTTTCGCAGAATGTCCAGATTTTTACATCATATTTTTGGTCTGCTCCTCATAAAATGTGTGCTTTTCTGGCAAATCATTAAGAACTGAAATCACTAAATAATACTAAATAAAGACAGACATTTGAATTTTAGACTTCATATCCTTCAGAAAATATATAATAATGTAAAATCTGCCATCATAGCAATGTTCTAAGTTTATAAGAGTGATATTTAAAATCTGTCCCTATTTTTGGGCTTTTATCATCCATAGTTTCTGGCTTTGTCCAGATTTCTTGTGCTGAGAGGTTAAGAGGTATGGAGTATTTCCAGTATAGGGCTCACTCTTTCTTTCTCTTAGACAACAATTTCTTCCTCTTATAGTAAAGCCTTTTAATGGCAGTTGTCCACCAGGCAGGTTTGCTCTTCCTTGAGGAGCTTGTTTGGTCCTATCAAGTACAGCCGAGTGAATGCAGTTATGCAGATGTTTGTCTAAAGCATTGATATAGAACTCAGCATTGCTGCCAGCTCCATCTGAGGAGCGGTGCAGTGAAGCTATTTATATCATCCCATAAGAGGTCATAATCTACTTTGGAGAAGTTTTTAACTTTAGTTACAGCTGGGGGTGACAGTTGTAATAGATACTTTGAATGAGACTGATCTGTGGTCATATTTCACCAGGGAAGACCTCACAGTGGGGGTGCTAGAGTGGTCTTCCATATTGGTAAGCACCGGATACAGGATGTTGGTACCCCTCTTGGCACCCCTTCTGGGGGTGTCAACCAGCTGATGCAGGGCACTGGAGTTGACGAAGTTGAGGAACCTTTGGGCAAGTGAGCTTGAACACAAGTAATTTACCCAGTTAATGGATGAGAAGTTAAAGTCGCCCAAAACCATGGTGTCTGGATGTATTTTGATAGACTCAAGTAGATACAAATAATCAGAGTGGGTGTCCTGATTCATAGAGGGGGTTCTGTAGTTGGTGGTGACTTGAATAGGTGTCCAACCAACAGTTAATTGCACTTGAAGTATCTCCAGGAAATCATACTGTTTAACTAATCTGGAGGTGTATTTATCTTTAATGAATATCGATACACCCCCTTCTTTAGTTTTCATGACTTCAAGTTTGTGGTCTGAACATGCTATCAATACCCTTGAACTAAATCTCCGTGACTGCACAAATATCTGCATCTTCCAAGGTGAGTACTGCTTCCAATGAGTGCAGTTTCATGTTAAGACACCTAGTGTTTAGCAGCATAACCTTGAGGCTGTTTTAGATGGAGTTTTTATATTGGCAATTTTGTCCTTCAGACACTGCCTAAAAAGGCATTATAGGGGTGATAAGAGCCTTAGCCAGTAGCCAAAATCCCAGAAGTGACATATGAAGACCACATCTGGCAAAGCATCTAGGTTTGTTGATCATGTCATCCCAGGCTGCCAGATACTGGATCCTCTTAAAATAACACCAGAAACTAAGCCAATTATTGAAGTCAATCATTTTCTGTTTATATTGAGGTATCATCCTAGGTGAAGGTAAAATGCTGCTTAAGGCTAGGGATATACTTGCCTGAGACAAATAGTCTAAGAGATCAGTCATGTCTCTCTTCATATAGTCCAGAGTAGCATGCCTCAAGTCATTCTCACCAACATGGACTATGACAGAGTTATAACAGTACCTGTTGTTGAAAGACTTAAGTGCAAGTTTGATATGGGGGATACTGGCACCTGACAGACAGCTGACTGTAACTTTTTCTTTCTCCAGCCTGGTGAGAGGAACATTTGTTTGTCTCACAATGAAATCACCTATGAATAATATGTTTGGTTTGGTATTTTGTCTTAAGGGCTTGACAAGTGAGACACTGGAGCATGAGCTATTATATGTATTGTGTTCTGCAGATAAAGTATTATGTGTAGCATGTTGTTGTTTGTGTTTGGGATATCTCTGGTGTTTAGGTATGTTTCTGGTAAGGACCTCTGCATATGTAGGTATGTGTGATGTGGGTTTGGGTGGAGTAGGAGGTGAGGTATGCATGCTGACAACCCGCACATTGTCATATGTACTGACTGGTGTATGAGAGAGCATGGATTCAAGGTTCTTAATATAGTTGCATCTTTCACATGTTGAGTTTGTATGGACTAGGAGAAAAGGATTATTGTTGAACATGAGGCAGTTGCAACACTGCCTCAGTATGCCCATGTTGACCAAGCTGGCTGGAGAAACTGTAGGAAAATGTCCATCTATAGTGTTAAGTAAATTTATATGGTCAGGAAAAGAGGTCGCACTTAGGAATGGCTAGTGAGTGAGAGGTGTGTTGCTAACTCCAAGACTAGGCTTAGTGTTCCACCTGACAGTAGAGCAGGGCCAAGAAAAACCTCTGGAGTTCAAGTAAAGTGCTAAGGGAAAATTTAACAAGCAAAACGTTTGTGTCTATAACTGCCAATGGTAACCGCCACTATGAGGCAGTACATGATGGTGTGATACACGGAAACAAGTGCAAATGCAGGGCTTAAATAAAAGAAGAAATAACTCTTTTAACTCAAACTAGCTAATAAGGATACCCTCTCTGAGCTCTATTCCAATCACCCTTAATTACATGGGACCCAGATAGCACTCTCTTGCCACAAGAGTGTGGAAGGGCCTTTACAAGCAAAGATGGCTTGAAACTGATGCTCAGAAGTTACAAAACAGACCCGGAAACATCAAACCCAGAACTGGGCTATGCTACAGCTGAACTAGTACAGTATAAAGTAAAATGTGGCAAAAAAACAGTTCAGACAATTCAAAAAGACAGTAGAATGCAAATACAAATTAAAAGTGCAACATAAGAGCAAAACCCGGCACTTTTAGATAGTTTGAAGCAACAGATGCCTCAGATCTTTCTGTTTCTCAGGGAAGAGCTGGTATTAGTGCTCACATGATACCAAACAGTCTAGATTCAGCAAGTCTGAATCTAACTTATGCTACAAAATGCAGAAGTACTAGGCATTCAAAGTGCATAAAATCAGTCACAACAGCAAAAACAGTTTAAATAAAGCAGCAATTCAACAGCAGTTCCCAGGTTAGAAAGTTGTAGCACACTCTCCTGCCACAAGAGTCTAGACCACAAACCTTCCTAATGTAAAACAACTGGTTTAGGAGTCCAAGTGCTTAAGCCAGAACTAAGACACATACAAACACAATAGGTATTCAACCAGAAATTTCCAGCTTAGAAGGGTGTAGGCTATCCTCTACTGCCACAAGAGTTTAGACCACAAATCTTCTTAATGTAAAGTAACTGGTTAGGAACCCAAGTGCTTAAACCAGAATAAAGACACTTTCAGAATAACAGACACAATGAGCCTTTGACCAGCAATTTTCAGCTTAGAAGGGTGTAGTTCACACTCTCCTGCCACAAGTGTCTGCCTTCATAAGTAATTCCCAGCTTGGAAGGGTGTAGGCCACACTATCCTGCCACAAGACTCTAGACCACAACCTTCCTAATGTAAAAGAGCTGGTTTGGACCTCAACTAAGACACTTTCAGAATAACAGATGCAACGAGCTTTCAACAAGCAATTCTCAGCTTAGAAGGGTATAGGCCACACTCTCCTGCCACAACAATTTATACCACAAAACTTCCTATTGTAAAATAACTGTTTTTAACCAAGTGCTTAAACGGGAACAACAACACTTAAAACAACAGACACAATAAGCCTTCAGCCAGCAATTCTCAGGTCAGAAAGGCAGAGGCTACCCTCTCTTCTCACAAGAATGTAGACCACAAACCTTCTTAATGTAAAATAACTGACCTGAAGCCCAAGTCCATAAACCAAAACTAAGAGAGTTAGAATAACAATTACAATTTAATCAGGCTACTAACAAGCAGTAATAAATGCAGCAGAATAAATGCAATTGAACTATTTTAAGAACAAGCAGCAAAATAAAGTAATAAAGTAAGAAGAGGCACAAATACAGTAAAAGCAGCTGAGTAAAATATATATTTTTGTTAGGTAGAAAGGGAGGGAACAGAAGATAATTCAAGTTTAAGAAACTAAGGTGGTGGGCCTTTCCATTTGATCTCACTGCACCCAGTAGAATGAGCTGATGTGATGGGACTGAGAGGAGTGTCCAATATCAAATTTATAGTAGAGACAGGCAACTCAAAAGCCACCAAGTTTTAAGAATACAACAACATCTGGGTGGGTGGGTGTGAAAAATAAAATGGAGACAGAGATCAGAACAGAAGTAAGGATTCCTGTAATATCAAGAATCCTTGGATATAAATTCACTAATCCTGACAGATGTTCACAGCACAAAAAAGTTTTGCAAAACTTAGAAATATTTTGGCAAAGTCAGAACAGCTTTTGCAGAATACTGTTAAAACAACAACCTAAGAGCAGTACAGTAACAAGCAGATGGAGTTTCTTTAACAAGTGCAGGTTGAAAAACAGTGATAAATTCAACCAAATAAATAAATGTAGCACAGTGTTTTTAAATATCACTGACACAGTTAGAGCAAGTGCAAAAAATATACTTATATCAGCTTTGCATTTCCAGATGGTTTTAGAAGCAATCCAAGTCGACTAAGTCTGATTTCATCTAAGGGTTTAAGACCATCATAGTCAGATTTGACAAGATCACACTAGCAGAAAAAATAACTAAAGATCCATCCACCACTAAAATAATTGGCTCTTCAGCCTATTATGCCTTTTGCTTAATCCAGATGTGATCCCACCAACTTAGTTTGTTATCCACTAACATTTTTGTTGAGATATTGCCTAAGTTTGACATCTAGGCTCCCTGAGGTTCAATATTTTCCAGTTGTCTTTAGGTGATGTGTGTATTTCTGTTGAAGAATATTTAAAAAACATCTGGAATAATCCATATTGGTCTAGGGGTGGTGTGTGCTATTGTATAGTGTAGCAGATTGGAGGATAGAGCATATCTAGCAAGATCAAGAGGTCCAAATCACTCAAACATCCTATGAGCCATTAATTTCTTCCTAGCTAATCTTGCATGACACTTATTACAAACATAGGAGAATTATTTGTAGTTTTTGTTTTCTTGCTGAAATAAACCTGGTATATAATGGAATTCAAAATAAATAAATACTGGAAGTATAAACATCTTAATTGCTGAAATTTCAGCTAAAAATAGTAACTGAATTTAGGTCCAGGAGATCTTATATATGCATTCCTTAATAAGGGATTCATGTTTTCAGCAGTAATATTGCAAAAATGAAAAAATCTTTGGATATCTTAATATTCATGAGAAATGACCTTAACAAAGAAGTCTCAAGTCTGTGTACCATAACTATTCTGAAAATGTTAAAGCCCTCCCCCTCTGCTCCTTATCATACAGCCTCCTGCGGAGTGATCTCTGATTAGCATTCAGTGCCATGAATGATCTCACCTGCACTTGTTGAGCCTCCATCCACCTTAATAGTGGTTAAGCAACTATTTGCTCAAGTAACCTGAATTGACACTGACAAATCAATAATACCAATGGATGTGACAGTTACCTTAACATATCCCTTACCTGCGGAAAATACACTGTTTATATATCAGGCAGAGTACTTTGCTGGCAACCTGTAAAACCTGCCTTCATAACCAAATAGATGATCATAAATTTTCACTTGAAATCAGTGGGTACAATCTAATTAAGAGACAAAACTCTTGAATCTCCAACCACTGATGTGTTATATGGCTACATTCCTTGAAGGTCACTCTGGCTGTAAACTTAGTAAAGCCTATGAGTTGATTTGCAGTCAGTCCCCTTGCAAAGATACTTTGTAATTGGAGTACAATAACCCAATGGCAGGTAATGATTTCATCAGAGAAAAAAAGGCTATTGTTGAGTATAATGATCATCACTTACAGTGTCATGATATTAAAATAGATAAAATGCACAACATTCTTTTAAGCTTTACTTATTTTGGCACCTACCTCGACCACTAACCTTAAGTCTTTCTTCCCTTATGGAGCAATGAAGTTATGTTGTGCAACTAACAATAAGTGGCCTTACCTGTAGACAGAACAGTCCTCATCAGTGCTGTATTCTGAGTTTTCCATCTATTGGAAGGTGAAAGGCAAAGAAGGGACAACATACTGCAGTTGAAATAAAAACTTTTGTTTTAATTGCAGGCAAGCAACTTAGATGGGAAAAGGACAGCAGTACCCCCAAAACACTAGGTGTGCTGTACAATGTCTATATAAGATAATCAAACTTTCAAAAGTTCGACTGTCATATGGTCAACACCATATGATTGATCTTTTAAAAGTTCAAAAATCTAATGAAAAAATTAACTACACAAATAACCTACCTGAACATTTTAAGCAGGGGGGGCAAACCCCCTGCACCCCACATGTGGGGGGCTGTGCCCCCCACACCACCCGCTCTTTAAATATACCAACTCTGAGATCACACTACAGAGCAGAAAAGGGAAATCTTCCCATTCTGCGCTGTATGGAGATCTAAGTCAAAATGTTCAAACTTTCAAAAATTCGATCATATGGTATCAACCATATGACAGTCAGCCATGGGAAATACTCCTCTACTCTACATTAAAAGGGTGCCTTGACAGCAACAACAGACACCCAGAGTTTGTTGAGGAAGGCCTGATAGAGCTGGCTACCTGATCCATCATTGTGCTGTACAGCACCTGGGTCATTAGTCAATCTCATGTCATTGGTAACACAGTAAGATACCAATGTAGTGTGGCAGGAGGCTAGATAGGTTTAAAACAATTAAATGTCAATTCAGACTTAAAATATAGATTAAATAATATGGATAATTGCAGTTACACTTGTAATAGTCAGTTATGATGTAGTAGTTGATGAAGTGAATAATGCAAAACATTTGGTCTAATTATATTGTTTGTGAATTCCACTCTCTAGTCCATTGTTCATCAGTCCATGGTCAAAGATGCATTCAATAATATCGTATTTGAAGAACTTTAATAAAAAGTTAGAAGTTCTGTGGAAAGCTTGATATTGGGGAAGACTAAGTTAAACATTTAACTATGATTCATTCTGTACATGTTTTGCCATCTTTTGTAGCTGCAACTTGAAAACAAATTTTACATTTTATGAAACATTGTAGGTCTGAGAACATTAAAGCCACAGTTTTTAACAAGAAAAACTACGTGAACATTTGAGCACATTGCAAGGGATGTTCTGTGTTTCTGTCATGAATGTATGGGTATGCAAACAAAGGCAGAAAATATAACAAGGATAATGAAATGGTTATTGTAAGTATAGGCAAATCACTACCAGTAATTCAGATGCTAGTTAATTGTGTGACTCTAATAATCTTGTGCTTTTCCTGTTACTCTGGAAATATATCATTTTTCTGAGGATATAAATATGCTTCATTATGATAAGAAAGTAATTATAACCTGTCATAACACTATCCATATGCAGGGTGTTTGTTCACACTGTACTGATGATTTACATGTTTAAGTTCAACAACAATGCTCCTGAGTCAAATACAGTTATAAACATTGTATTCTTTTCATGACTCAAGTGCTTTACAGGTTTTGGTATTTGTGAATGCCAGCGAACATAACTGTTGAATGTGTGGAGAAGTGCAATAATAAATGGTATACCTCTCAACTTTTGGACATTAAAAATCATAAACATGGCCTTTACAAATCACAGTAGGGGGTCAGAAAAAGATGCAAGTTCTTATGTTTCACTAAAGAAGTCTGCAGATATGAGAGCCTATATGACTGGTGAGAGTGAATCTACTAAGATATCTACCCACAAATAAGCCCAATCTTATGAAAGAAATTGGTATATCAGAGAAGAGCAAGGTTATATCAGATAGCCTAAATCACAGCAGCTGAGAATTATGTTTAATGGAGGTGTAATACTGACTTGTAATAGAACTGAAATAGTGAAAGAATGGTATCACATCAACAATTAACAGGGTGGGTAAGAGGTACATGGGCAGATTCCGTTAACTGCCAGTACACCTCCAGCTCTCAATGAGATTAGTAATATTAAATAGCTTGAAAAGCTAAAAAGTTAAGAATGCTGAAATATTATCTGGATTTTACTAGCGTGCTTTAATTGTAGAACATACTTAAATAGATGTCTGATGGAGTCCTTTGCTAAAGTTTTTAATGGGCAAAAGCTCCTACCAGTGAAAGTGTGGGCACTATGAATCCTTTGTTTGGCCTCCAACTATTATCAAAGCATATAATAATTATGAATATAGATCCCCCCTCTCTCTCTGTATTTATATATATATATATATATATATATATATATATATATATATATATATATATACATATATATATATATATATGAATATAGATCTCTCTCGTTCTCTCTCTCTCCTCTCTCTGTCTTCCTCTGTCTCTCTATCTATATATAATATTGAAAGACCAAAAGACCTCAGAATTGGTATATATAATTAGCATAGGGGTGGTGGGTGCAACCACCAAATGGGCAGTGTTGGGGGGTAACAAGCACCTCTCTTGCAAAAAACATTGGAAAATGTGGGTAGATGTCATATTTTTCAATTGTTTCCTATATGGTTAGGTTTTATCATATTTTTCAAAATTTTTGCAGGAGGCAAGGCCCTCTGCACTCCCACACCTTCTGTTAATTGTATATACCAACTCAGAGGTCACTTTGCAATCTGGAAATGGCACAAACCCCAACTAATATAAGTTCACTTTAGTCAGTATTTTTGTCTGTCAGTCCTTTGACTGACAGCCTTTTAATGTTTCAATAATTTTCAGTACACCTGTGTGTGTGTGTGTGTGTGTGTGTGTGTGTGTGTGTGTGTGTGTGTGTGTGTGTGTGTGTGTGTGTGTGTGTGCGTGTGTGTGTGTGTGTGTGTGTATGTGTGTCTGTCTGTGTATATGTATGTGTGTGTCATGAAATCTCAACATGCAGAAGCATCAACACACATTATGTAACTCTCAGCACCTCAACAAAGAACTTACCTGAAAATATAACTGCTAAAACAAATCCAATGTAAACAGGGACAGAAATAGTCTCCTTTTCTGATTAACAAAGAAAAAAGATTATAAACTTTCAGAGACATTCTGTCTGAATAGTGGTACTGTTTGAAAAATGTAAAAATGTTATTACTAATGTAATGTGTAGTGTTGGGGTTTCACCCCCCCACAACACCATACCCATATGTGCTAATTCTACCAATACACCTGCCCCTAACTTAACCTTACATATTACATTAGTAAAAATCATTTTCCTAACAGTAACACTAAACAAGATACACATGTACAGTACAGACACACACACACACACACACACACACACACACACACACACACACACACACACACAAGCACATACACAAAATACAAAATCTATCCTCATCCCTGACTTTACACTAACCCTAATTAGCAAACACTCGCACACATCCTCTCACTCTCATTTCCAGGGAATGCACATACATTTCCTCAGTAAAAGCAACATTTGACATTGTCTCTTTCTGTAACTTCCACTCATGAACAGCAAGATACTTGATAATCTGTAATAAGAAAAACAGCTATGTGTGTGTGTGTGTGTGTGTGTGTGTGTGTGTGTATGTATGTTATGTCTGTAGCCATAGTTATAATACACACACGTATATATATATATATATATATATATATATATATATATATATATATATATATATATATATATATATATATATATATATATATATACTGTGCGCACACACACACAAATGCACACACATGCGCACACACACACACACACACACACACACACACACACACACACACACACACACACACACACCAATTCACCGAAAATGTCTATCAGTCATAATTTGTTGATCATAACCCTATCAAAACTAAGATAAAAAAAGAAAACCCTTGTTTTGCCCTCCTGCACCCCCCCCCCCCGCTAATTATATATATAAGCTCTGAGATTGTACTACAGTGGGGTAAAGACAAATTCCCCATCCTCACTGTACTGTATTGTCACATAGAAATACTGGCGGCACATTTGATCACCTGATTTTTGATTAGTTCTGCCAGTTTTCCTCAGATTTCATAAACTGCTGTTTGGCAACTTGTTGGTGACTCATATCTGTTTGATCTAGGTCATATCCTTCAGATAGAAATAGTGTTATTATGCTGCTTAGCATGATTTAAACACATTCTCCTGTGACCAGTAGATATTACTGTTACTCTTAGCCTTCTGCTGAATGACAATATCAGCCATTGGCCACTCACTCCCATGATGCTAGCTTCTGTGCAAAGGGTACTAAATATGACAAAGGTGGGAGATAAACATGTAATATAATCATTATTGCCCATGGGATGTGTCAGGGAGTTTATTAGTAGATTCATAATCATCCTACAGAAGACCATTTTCAGTTTATAGGAAAACAAACTGAGTTAAGGAAGGTGGGGCACCAATGAGAAAATGCAAGTATTTCATTGGCATTATTAGGTGACAATTGTAGGGTAGAGAGTGTCTACTTTTCATAGATAAAGATGATTTTTAAAATTTGATTTTTACATGCTTATCTACAATTTTCCCATCTCTGCAGTATCTTGATTAGGTGCCCTTAGAATATTAATGTTCAGTCATATATCCACAATAACCTGGTATAGCTCCAAGTGCTCTACATTTTCCTTGTTTCTTTATGTAGAATCTTTATAAATGTTTTTGGCTTTAAGCTGACTGGACAGGCAGATGACCAGTCTGACCCTACCTGTTTTACATGAACTGTGAGGTATTTTATCCATTAGAAAAGGAATTTAATGAAGAGGTTCGACTGCAGAATTAACACCTGTACTCTGATATTTCATTGATCGCTTAATAGTTTCAAACACAAGAAGAAGCATATATTTTGTAAATAAGGGAACAAGGTTCTCATTAATGAGGACTGGTTTAGGATATGTGCTATATCTCTTGAAGTGGCATGCAAAGAATGCAAGCATCTTTGACTTCCTGAAGGTAAAAACACTTCCTTATCCTATTCTTGATCACTGCATTTGTAATATAGTTATTTTCCTTTATCAGGTTAGATGTAGTGAAAGTGGCATGACTTCCAATCCTGTAACACTCATTGCCTGATTGTGCTAATCACCCTTATTAATGAGTATCACCATCTCCAATAAAAAAATATGATATAGCACTATATAGTCTCACTCATTATCTGACCAGACAGGAGGTCACACATGTTGCAGAAGATGGGGGTCCAAATGGAGACATGATAAGTCATCAAGCAAAGGAGAGCAGTATTGCTGAAATTGAATTCATCCTCAAGCCTTGGTGAGTAGTTTCATGGGGTAGACCCTGTTTTTCACAAAATCTCGCCAAGGCTACACTGATATATAGACTGTATTATATAGTATAAATCATGGGCAGAAGTAGGTAAAAATTTAAAAAGATAGCTGGGTGCACAAGACCCATGATAAAAAAGTGCCCAATCCTGGTAGGCACACTGGTGCCAGGACTGGAAAAAAATGACAGTGTAGAATCCTCAAAATATGGAAACATTCCAACAATGGGGCTAGGCCAGACCCAGGGGGACAATGCCCCCTTGTTGTAGAATGAAGTAGCAGTCCACAAAAATCACAAAAACCGATAGGCCAAAGAAGAGCCAAGATGATAGAATACACTATTTAGGATAAGAAAGAACTTATGTATTGCTACTATTATGCAAAAAGCCCGAAATTTCCAGACATAAGATATGCAAAAAGATTAAGAGAGAAATTACTGGAAAGAAAAATGCTTCCAGAAGAAAAACTGTCAGAAGTGTCAAATAAAAAATGTGTTAATTAAATACAACAGATTTGTGAAAAACAGTATATAAACCAAGTGATTTGATCTGTTTGGAAAAAGAAGCATCTGAGGAAGTGTAAAAATATAAAAAACAAAACCTAGAGATTTTTGCAAAGTATAAAAAAGAAATATGGACATGGGAAAGAAAGAGAGATTTGATATGGTGCAATATGTATGCAAAGGAGAAAGCCAAATTAATCAATATAAACAAGGCAGCCCCAAAGTTATTCAAAGAGAAATACAGGCAAAGGCATCCAGATATGGAACATTTAACAATAAAAAAATAATATCACAAAGAGGGATTGTAGAAAAGAAGATTAATAAAGTAGAATTTAAAAAATAGATGTTGAAATTATGTAGTGCCTATGAAGTGAAGGATTTGGTGTAGATGGTCTAACGCAAATTCCATTACAGCATGATGGAATGAGTCCCTAAAGTAAGGAGAAACAGGAAGATCAAGAGACATCTGAAGAAGAAATATGGACACGGGAAAGAAACAGAGATTTAATATGGTGTAATATCTATGCAAAGGAGAAAGCAAACTAATCAATACAAAAAGAACAGCACCAAAGATATTTGAAGAGAAATACAGACAAAGGAATCCGAGCATTGAAAACTGTACAATGCAAAAAGAAGACAAAGAGAGAAAGTAGAAAAGGAGATTAGTAATGGAGAAGTTAAAGAAATAGAAACTGTGGTTATGGAGTACCTGCAAAGTGAAGGATTCAGTGTAGAAAAGCTAATTCAGAAAGCACTGCAACAGGACAGCGTAATGGATATCCAAATTAAGGAGAAACCAGTGGAATTGGAAGAAATTGGTCAAGTGCCATATGAAGATATTTTGCAGCCTTCCACAGGAAATCAGTATAAACATTCACTTGAAGCTGGACAGCAAGGGAAGGAACAAGACACTGTGGAAATTGTGACACAGTCAATACTGAGGAGTAATAAGCCAGTGAGTTCTCATATGACAGACCGACAGATGGTACAGGATGAAATTGAAGAGAATGTGCCACAGGGAGATGTGATAGAGCTTTCTATATAATGCCTGCAGGAAATGGAAAACAAAAAATGTGCCCTCAGATTAGAAGAAAATTAGCTAAGAGAAGAGTTAGAGATAGATAGACATATTAAGATCAATGAAAGAAATAGACTGCAGAAGGTCAATAAAACCCAAAAAATCAGAAGTTTGATAAAACAAATAAACACAGTAATTAGGACTGTCCATAGAGATCCATGCAATATAACAGAAGTAAAGAGGATATATTACTGTGCAGCTAAATTAATAACTGATAAAGTTCTACCATAAGAACACAGGGTAGTGAGGGAAAGGAAGGTGTGAAACTGAATACCATCATGGAAGTACTGAATAGAGAAAACTATAAAGCAATTAAGACAAGAAGTGTCACTGTTAGAAGACTATAGAAGAGGGAACAGATAAAAAATACTTAGAAAGATAGACATGATAAAAAACAATGTGCAGTATTAGAACAGATCAGGATTTCATTCACAGTCGCAAGTAAACTAAAAATTTCAGCACAGGTGGAAAAACATAGAAGAAACACACATAAATATAAAAGAAAAGTACAAAATAAGCAATTTATTGATGACCCAAAAATGTTTTAAAGAGACTTGGGAAACAAAGTAAAAGGAATTGAAATTCCGCCAACAAAAGAAGAAATGGATACATTTTGGAGAAGTATTTATGAAGATCCTGTGGAACATAGCAAAGATGCTATATGGATCGAAGAAGTAAAAGAAAGAATAAGAAGTTTAATGGTACAGGATATGAAATGGGATGAAGTAACAGCCAGAGAGATTGAAACAAAGTTAAGAAAAGCCTCTAATTGTAAAACTCCAGGCCCAGATGCAGTACCTAACTTTTGGTTAAAAGTATTAACGTCTTTGCACGAAGATTTAGCTAAGAGTAAGAACTATTTATATGTGCACCCCGAACAGACACAAACCTGGCTAACAATAGTAAAAACAATGTTCCTACTTAAGAGTGAACCTGCAAGCTATCCTAAAAATTATAGACCAATAACTTGTCTTTCGACGACATATAAAATATACACTGAAATTGATGCTGACATAGTTTATAGTAACTTAGAAGAAAACTCAATTATGGCAATGGAACAAAAGGGCAATAAAAGAAAGTCATACGGAACAAAGGATCATTTGTTGTTAAATAAAGTCATACTGGAGAACTATAAAAATGGGAAGAATCTAAGTATGGCATGGATTCACTACAAAAAAGCATTTGATAGTATCCCACATTCATGGATAAAAGAGTACTTAAAAATGTATAAGATACACCCTACACTGATCAACTATATTACAGTGACCATGAAACAGTGGCAGACCACTTTGCAATTAAGCCATGATAAAGGACAAATTATTATCCCAGGGATAAAAATTCAAAGAGGGATATTCCTGGGTGATTCTCTGTCACCGTTGCTATTCTGTCTTGCTCTACCCATTAAGTTGTTTACTAAACAGCTTAGGCCATGGCTCCTAGAAAACAATATAGTGTAAAGACTTCTCATCTTCTCTTTGTCGATGATTTAAAACTGTATAGCTCAGAGATGAGGAACTGAAAGCACAACTGCAAGTTGCCAAAACTTTTTCAGATGATATAAGAATGTCATTTGGTCTTGATAAATGTGCAAAAGCAACCTTTAAAGCAGGAAACTGCAGCACCAAGAAAACATAAGTTTGGCACAAGAATGTGATGTAAAAGAACTTGAGCAAGAGGGAGTTTATAAATATTTGAGAACTGATGAAGGATCCACAATAAAACATGAACACGTGAAATAAAATTTAGTAAGGAATACTTTAGAAGACTTAAATAAAACAGCGTTGACATCTAGGAACAAAATTCAAGCTATAAACCAATTTGCTATCCCTGTCCTAAGTTAAAGTTTTGGAGTAAGTGACTGGCCCCAAAACGTGCTGGATAGATTAGATAGGAAAACAAGAAGGATGCTTTATGCTTACCAAATGATTTATAAAAATCAGGGTATGCCAAGATTATATATTCCTTGTTCTGAAGGAGATATGGCCCTCCTTGAAAATGATTACATGCATAGATCTGAAATCATGGGACTGCACACATATCTGCTGACCTCACAAGAGCCAAATGTAATAAAAGTTTTGAAACATGAGAATAAATCTAAGATAGAAGCATACTGATGGCATAAAGAAATGGAAATCATACTAGAAGTAGATAAAAATAAGGCAGCACCTGAATGTGCTAAAAAGCAAAAGAAAGAATATAAAATCTAGCACCAGATGAGAAGGCAAGAAATGTGGAAAAAAGCATAAATATAGTTGCAAGTATAGAAAACTTCTGGAAGAACCTCATGTTAATCAGGAATAAACACAGGAATGGTTAAGGAGTGGTGAATTCAAACCAAGAGATGAAAGGTTAATATTGGAGGCCCAAGATAGTAGGCTGTGTACACGTTGGTTTACAAAGTCCATTGCACATGTAGGAGAAACAGGCAAATGCAGATTTTGTAAAACAGAATTGGAAACATTTGAACACCTCATTGGCGGCTGTGACATACTAATGGCAAAAGGACTGTATACTGAAAGGCATAATAATGTGCCAAGACTGTTGCACTGGGGATTGTGCAAACATTGTGGTATTGAAGTGGCTGAAAAACACTGGAAACATCAGACACAAAATATCATAGAAAATGATGATGTTTACATCACATGGGATCACCCATTATCAACAGTTCAAACGATAGATGTTAGAAAACCAGATATAGTGATCCATAAAAAGAAGACAAAAGTAGCATTGATCATTGAAATCACTGCACCCTGAAAATAGGGTCTTGTGTACAGAGATACGCAAAGTAATAACATATCAGGATTTGCTGGCAGAAACAAGCACAATGTGGAAGCAAGATACCCAGACAGTTCTGGAGCTAAAGTTATTGGTGTTTACTAGATATATTAAAAAGAAGGAAAAAAGAAAGAGAAGAGTGCTAGGGAAGTGAATAAGGCTAAAGTAAAGGAGGCCCCTAATATTTAGATGCAATTAATAGTGGACTACTTAAAAAGGTGAAAAGTGAGTGTTATTAAAGAGAACAAAAATGGGGGCGAGAAAAAGAAAATGGAAATAAGAAAATGATGGATTTTAAATACACAGGGACAGAGTGAAATAATAAAGTAACACAATAATAATGACATAGCTGATGATTACAAAGGGGAGAAGATGCAAATGATTGCCAATGAAGACAGGCTGGAAAGGAGTACACA
>NC_056728.1:1989320862-1989358362 GCF_019279795.1 Protopterus annectens | reverse complement strand
ACACAGGCAGCAGCCCAGCCCAGCACAGCACTATAAACTATGCAAACACCTTTCCCTCTAGTTTTTTCCACAAACTCTACACCACCGGTTTACACAAATGGGGAAATTTTACCTAACAAAAGCTACAAAATGATAGGGGCTGCATTCGCTCTCATAAATCAACATGTGGAAGAGGCTGAGGGTGGTGAGGATGACAATGTTGATGCCCAACTCACAGTGATGAGAAGGAGAAGAGTGTACAGACCCAGGGTAACCTACCAGTGGCTACATAAGCTGGAGTTAGTGGAGCACTATATGGTGGACAGGGACATTCTACAGCAAACTGTTGAGCTCTGCCAGCCATGCCTCACCCACAGAACCAACAGAGGGGAACCCATCCCAGTGGATACCAAGGTATGTGTAAGCTTAAGAATACTAGCCACAGGTAACTTCCAAAAGCTGAGGATATCATGGGGATCGCAAAGGCATCAGCATCCAGGGTACTCTACCAGTTCCTGGATGTCATGTCAGCACATGCCAGTGAGCACATATATTTCCTCAACACCTGTGAAGCGTTGACCAGTAATATGCATCTCTTCCACCAAATAGCAGAATACCCTGAGGTAATGGGTGTTATAGACTGCATGCACATACACATCAAACACCACCCAGTGAGTGGGGTAGAGTCTACATAAACTGCAAGGGCTTCCCCTCCATCAGCTGCCAGGTTGTGTGTGATGCCCAGGGCATTATAATAAATGTGTGTGCTGGCAGGCCTGGAAGCAATCACAACTACCACATCTGGCATATGATACAACTGTACCAGAGATTTGCAATGGGGACATCCCATATGGCCACCTAGTGAGGGATGCTGGTTATGCACTGGAGTCGTGGCTGATGACACCCATCAGAAATGCACATACACTGAACAAGAATTCCATAATGAGGCACACACACAGACCAGAATCATAACACAGCGTATGTTTGGGATGCTCAAGTCATGGTTCCGGTGCCTGGACATATCCAGTGGAGCCTTGCAGTACTCACCAGCTGCATGTAACCAAATTGTCATCACATGTGCCATGCTACACAATATGATCCTGTGGAAACAGCTGCAGCAGGATCAGCATGGAGCAGGCCCACACAACCCCCCCCCCACCATTGCCCAGGCCTGCACAAGCACAGAGTGACTCAGAGGAGGAACAACCTGAACCTGCCCAGCAGGCAGAAGGAGGCGTGCGCAGTATGCCCAGGCCTTGGCAAAGAGGCTGCACATAGCGCATACACTGACATGGTAGGAACCCAGGAAATGACACCTCACTCTGACCTGCACATACAGTAAAAGGGATGCCAAACATGATGCTACCTGTGCTTAACCATGTATAGGGAGTGTACTATGTGCATCCGACATAGTAAGCCCTCCAGCACCATCCTCAGTACTGGCACAGCCACAAGGTAAGTCACACTCACTATCAATTGCTGAATAGAGTAGAATGTTCAGATACCTATATCTATGGTATGGATGTGAGCATGTTAGGGAATTGGGTGGCTGAATGGGATGCTAGCAGATAGTAGACATTTATATTGGCAGCATGAAATCCTTAACAAATACTGGTGTCAACACAGTAGGCAGTACTAGACAAGGTGACAAAACCCACTCCAGGACATGTGGTGGGCCAAATATGTGTTCATAGGACACACACATGCATGTCAGTGAGGCTCACATACCCAACAACAGTCTCAGCCAGCAGAACAGGTGTAGATAAACACAAAGAAAGGCTGTGCTAAGGCCTCTGATTGATGGCTATGGTGAACAGCCCCCCTCCAGACCTACATAAACAGACTACAACAGTGGGATGTTAGTTCTGAAGGGTAAGAAGTCTGAAACTGAATTGTAGGTCAATAAAACCTAAGAACTGTAGCACACTGATATGCCTCTAGTCTGCATGATAGGTCAGAGTACAGAATGAAATGGAGTACCTGAAATACCAGTTACAGTCATAGCAAATGTGTACAGTTGTCAGGTGTGCCCCCCCCCCCACAATGCTATGTAGAAATGTAGTAACATGTATGTGTAGGTATAATAACTGTGGAGCACACATTACCTGAGCCAGCCAAAGCAACAGGATAGATTGTAGCATGTGCACAATATGCAGGGCTGTGTGAGTTAGGTTAGTGTGTGTGGTACATTGTGTGAGAGTAGTCAGCATGGTGGGTTGTGTCCTGGTGACCAATAGCCAGTACTGCCGATGACAGGGCCAAGTTCTCACAATTGCAGTGCCAAACACAATGCATCCCAGCAAGATACATTCCAGCAGTAAGCCATACTAATTGTTCAGATGTAATATCTGTCACCATCTGAAAGATGGACATGGCATGAATGTGGGCCCAGACATACAAACAGTAAAGAAGTGGAAGTACCCTAGACAGATAGTGTATAAAATGTTAGTGTCAAATGGGCACATCTTTGGAAATGTACATACAGGTTAGCAGCACATTAGTTGGGTTTGTAGTATGGAAGACTGATGTCATCTGGCCAAACACTGGCAGACCACAAAAGTCAGAGGTATGAAGTACTGAAAAACTGCTGATGTCCCTTCACAAGCCAGCATAAGTGGAATGCCCCACGTATATCTGTGAGTCAGCTGCAAGTAGTGTCCATAGCACACATGCACTCAGCCCACCCCACCATCATCCACAGGTGCATCACAGGTCTTATCCCTGCTGTTGGGAATGAGTACAATATGACCCCCACCTCTGAATGGGAATAACCACAGAATGCAGCATGCTGAAAAGGTGTCCCATGCAAGTGTTTCCCTAACTGTAAGCAGCACCCTGCCAGCATCCACACCACTTGATCAATAAGAACAGAAACTACTAACATTAACGCCTTACACACCTACCCTGTCACCCCAGGGGAATATAGTGGCATGGAGCCTGGGATTGTAGGACTGACACAATGCACTGGCCTGCTACAGATGGCCTGCATCACTACTAAATGCCCTACAGTCCTCTGTCAAAGGCCCGTGTCCCACTCGTACTGTCAATGTATGTTATCTCATGGACTCCCAAATAACAACATAACACAGTCCACAGAACCCAAATGAAAGGCCATGTCAACAATTCCCAGGAGCATGTCCACCATGTCCTACTGCATGAACTGTGGACCAACCCCGAAATACTGCTGGGATGAAGTGATAACTATAGGGATACTTATCAGATAATGTTTGAATAATGTTCGGAAGAGGATAGAATAACAGAGTGGGGGTAGAAGCATGGACGCCATGGAGTGTGTAAAGTCTGAAACTCAGCTGTGTGCACATACTGTCCCTGCCTGCAAACACAGGAATGGGTGGCAACACAGCAGGATATGGCCATATAGTCATGTTGATGGATGTACAAGGTTGGGATCCTCAGCCACCACTGTACCAAGGTGCTGAAACATTTACAAAGACCCATCAGCAAGTGTCTGCAGCTCCCTCCAGAATGGCATGATTGTACAAGTGTATGTAGGCTGCAGACCACAATGCTGGACACAGCTTCATTCACCCTGTGTTCCCCAGGATATTACTATGAGCAAATAAGTATATCTGTCAGTAGTTGATGACATAATATATCACAGTGTAAAACAGTACATATATCTGAATATCTCTGCTAACACAAAAATCATATAGCAGAAGCAGCACAGACACAATTGCTTACAGTAACCCATTATCCTTTGCCCATTGTGACCCCATATTGTCAACCAATCTACAGATATCCTGCAGAAACAGGTTGCTAGCTGTAGGTGTACAGCACAAAAGCCTGCACTGGAGTACAACCTACCTGGAATGGATTCACACATTCAATACAGAAGGTCATACTGAGCATGCTCCCACACTTAGAGAAACGAAGCCCATGTCTGACAACAAAATAATTAAAGTTCATACTGGGCATACTCCCACACTTACAGAAATGAAGCCCATGTCTGGCAACAACAGTGGACTATACATATCTGACAGTCGCAGATGTTTGTACACACACTCCACATCACACACCAGTCATGCTTTGCACATGCATTAGATAGGAATATACACATATATCCAAGGACAACACGCTATAATAGGCCAAACTTACACATACATAGATGTGTGGAAGAGAGTGACAGACAGTGACAAAGAGCCTCCCATCATGTGGCCTGTGCCACCCAGCACACATCCAATTGGCTAAAACCACATGATGCGCAAATGTCATTCACTGTAGACATTTGCTTCAGGTATCCCTCAGCACTATAGTGTCTGTGGTGGTTGTGATAACTGTGTAACATGACTATACAAGTCATTATTCATCTAGCAGTTGTATACATGTTCCTGCTCAATGTAAACCTGTGTGTGACTGAGTGTTGTGTGTGTGCTTCCAGATGAATGGTTTATGGCCCATTCACACACAATGCACTCCCCGTTGCAATACTTTGGCAAGCCTGCTGATGTCATGCTCCTTGAAATACACCTTTGGGGAAGGAGTAGCCCTATAAGCTCAGTGGCTCTTGCTATAACTGCATAATGCTATAGTGTGATGTAGGAGTTCTAATCCCAGACATGGCAACTGTGAGAGAGTGTGTGAATATGGATCAATGCTTTTATGGCCATTCACAGTCACTACACTTCCCATTTCCCTACTTTGGCAAGCCCGCTGATGTCATTCACCTTGAAATACACCTTTGGTGAAAAAGTAGTCCTATAAGCACTGTGGTGCTTGCTATAACTGAGTAATGCTATAGTATGATGTACTAGTTAGGTAGTAGTTCTAATCCCAGACAATGCAATTGTGAGACTGTGTGTGTGTGTGTGTGTGTGTGTGTGTGTGTGTGTGTGTGTGTGTGTGTGTGTGTGTGTGTGTGTGTGTGTGTGTGTAAAGATCAATGCTTTGTGGCAATTCACAGTCACTAGGCACCCCTAAAAATGGAAAACATTGATATCTGTGCAGTAACAGAGACCTAGTTCAAGGCTCCAGAGAGCGCCCCTGCAATACCAGGCTACAACTCTTAACACACTTTTTGGCCACCAAACCAGGACCGAAACACTAAAGGTGGAGGAGTATCCATATTCACCAATGATATTCACACCACCAGGGTAGTTGCCCAACACAATGCGTCTGAAATTCTCAGATGCATCTAATACTAGGTAAGACTGTAATCCAAATTGTAGCATGCTACAAATCCCCCACCATGCCCCACGATTCTCACTACACCTGTTTAAACATTATGGAAAATATTATGATACAACCAAACACACTAATACTGGGTGATTTCAACTACCCTGCCATTAACTGGGAAACCTACTCATGTACCAACACCTTTGCCCAATGGTTCTTGGAATTCATAAATTCCAATGCCCTGGATCAACTAATCCATAGTCTCACCAGGGGCTCCAATATCCTATACCTGGTCATTACTAACATGGAAAATCGATGCTCTACACCTATGGTCACCCCCTCGTTGGTTAGGTCTGACCATAAGCTAATCACCCTTGACATCCACATCTGACCCCCCAGTAAGGAAACCTCTGTAAAAAACTTCTCCAAAGCCAACTTCATGCTACTTAAGTCAGAAGTGACAAACTTCATGACACCCATGCAGACGAGAACTGAAAGTTCAGCTGCTGAACCCTACACTAAGGCACTGTATGAGCACATCCACTCGTGCATGAATTGTGCCATCTCAAATAGAACCAAGATCCTATCCTCTTAAAAAAGGAAGCCAATGTGGTGGTCCCCTGCCATAAACAAACTTTGCAACAAAAGGAAGAAACTGTTTCAGAAAAGAGGAAAATCCCAGGATGCAAAAAACTCCCTTACCAGCCTCAGTAAGAAGCTGAGATCCCTCATAAAATCCCCCAAAGTTATGTATGAAAAAATATAGCCAAAGATTCCAAAGACAACCACAAGCCATTCTATAGCTATGTCAGGAATCTAAATGGCAATGCTCAGATCTGCTCTGAGCTACAACAGAGTGGCATTAAATATATTGATCTCAAGAATATTGCCAATATCCTGGCAGATCTATTCAGTGCCAACCTCACCCCCCCTCTCACCCCCTAAAGGGCCCATCTCAATAATGAAAGATTGCCAAATTATGATAATAATGGCCACACAGGTAAAAACCACACTCTCCAAAGCTAAGAATACAGCATCCATGGGACCAGATGACTGGACTGTGTACTATATGAACTACAAAATGAACTGGCACCTCACCTAAGTGTCATGTTTAATCATAGCCTCACCTCAGGCTTCATGCCCACTGAGTGGTGCACAGCTACAGTTATCCCACTCCACAAGGGGTGATCCACCTTGTTCCTGGGAACTACTGCCCCATCAGTCTGATGACTCTGATCTGCAAGGCCATGGAACATAGTATCATGGAACTTATAAACAGACACATTGCCAACCTTAAAACACTGGACCGCACACAGTTAAGGTTAGTTAATGGCCGATTTTGTCTCTTGAACCGGATTGACATCTTTGAATCAGTCTCCAGAGCTGTGGACGAGGGTAAGGCAGACCACACAGCCTATCCAGACCTCACCAAGGCCTTCAACACCATCCCCCAGTCTGGAATCATAGATAAACATACTAAGCTGGGCATTAATCCCTACTTCACTCGATGGTTTGCCAACTGGCTTACTGACAGAACCCACAGTGTAAAAGTAGCCGACTCCAAATCCAACTCCAGACAAGTGACAAGTGGAGTACCCCAGGGTTCAGTCTTGGGACCAATCTTGTTTGGTATCTACTTCTCTGAAGTACAGGCCAACACTAAGGGACTCTGGCTAACAAAGTTTGCAGATGACTGCAAACTAAGAGTCATTATTGAATCCCCAAATTATGTGGATATTCTACAAAAGGGCCTTACAGAAACAGATGCTTTGTGCCAGAGTCATGGGCTTAAGCTCAATGTCAAGAAATGTTTAGTTATCCCCTTTGGGAAGAAACATGTACCCATGAATTACCACATAGGTGGCAGTACACTAAACACCAAAAGTGTGATAACAGACATAGGGACACAGGTGGACAGTGGTCTCACCTTAGATAACCACATCGCCACAACAGTCAGGAAATCCTTCTATGTGGCACACCTCATCACTAAGAGCTTTCCATCCAGAAAAAAGGAGGTCATTGTCCCACTGTACTCATCTCTTAGTAGACCCATTATAGAATACAACACCCTGTTTGGTATGTACCTCTGAAAACATCTGCAACAACTAGAAGGGCCTCAGAAATACCTCACTAAAAGAATCACAGTCCTAAAGCAAATGCCCTATGCTGACTGTCTAAAAATAATCCAGCTATACTCTTGCATATCGTCTACTCAGAGGTGATCTCTGCCTAACATGCAAGGCCATGTCAAACCCAGAGCTGTTGGACATGCTACACTTAAAGAAATACCAATCCCTCAGAGCCACATGCTACAGGGATCTACACTTTGTCATCACAATGAACAAAACATGCTGGAGGGATGGGTTCCTGATGCAGAGACTCCCCAGACTCTGGAATAGACTGTCCATACATATAAAACAGAGCACCTCTTTGTCCCTCTTCAAAGGAAACCTTGACTATTGGATGGGAGATAGGAAATTCACCCTGGGGATCACATCAGTCAACCTGCTAGACAGGAGTCCTGTGAAGTAAATATTGTGGGAAGAAAAAGCCAGGGAATTGTTATGGATGGGCTTGTATAGGCCCAAGGACCAATAGCTTAGTAACAACCTATGAACCTATGAACTGCACTTTCCATTGCCCTTCTTTGGCAAGCCTGCTGATGTCATTCACCTTGAAATACACCTTTGGGGATGGAATAGTACTATAACCTCTGTGATGTGTCCTATAACTGTGTCATGCTATAGTGTGATGTACTAATTAGGTAGGTGTTCTAATCCCAGACAGGGCAACTGTGAGAATCTGTGTGTGTGTTTGTCTGTCTGCAGATGGATCAATACTTTTGTGGCCATTAACAGTCACTACACTTTCCATTGCCCTACTTTGGCAAGCCTGCTAATGTCATTCACCTTGAAATACACCTTTGGGAAGGGAGTAACCTTAAAAGCTCTGTGGCACATGCTATAACTGTGTAATGCTGTAGTGTGATGTACTAGTTAAGTAGCTAATCCCAGATATGGCAACTGTGCAACTCTGTGTGTTTGTTTGTCTATGTAAAGATCAAGACTTTTGAGGCTATTCACAGTCAAATCACTTTCCATTACCCTACTTTGTCAAGCCTGCTGATGTCATTCACTTAGAAATACACCTTTGGGGAAGAAATAACCCTGTAATCTCTATGGTGCATACTATAACTGTGTAATGATGAAATGTGATATACTACTTAGGTAGGAGCTCTAATCCCAGGAATGGCAACTGCAAAACTCTATGTATGTGTTTATCTGTGTAGGGATGAATGCTTTTGAGCCATTCACACATTCACAGTCAATACAATTTCCATTGCTCTACTTTGGCAAGCCTGCTGATGTCATTCACCTTGAAATACACCTTTGGTGAAGCAGTAGCCCTGTAAGCTCCGTGGCACATGCTCTAACTGCATAATGCTGTAATATGAAGCATTAGTTAGGTAGGAATTCTAATCACAGACATGGCAACTGTGTGTGTGTGTGTGTGTGTGTGTGTGTGTGTGTGTGTGTGTGTGTGTGTGTGTGTGTGTGTGTGTGTGTGTGTGTGTGTAATAACAGGACTCACTGTGGGGTGGGTTGTGAACATTTCTTATATAGAGGACCTATTATATGTCACAATGTCCACCTTACAAGGACAACAGATGACAAACAGCAGAGAGGCTGGTGTAGACAATCCATAACCCTACATGTGACATTATGGATTGGGGAAAATATAGGCAACCCTTGTATTACCCAGAGAACACTCTCCACCCATGTCTCATACACAAACAGAGTTGGCTAGGCAATAACCACTATGTTGGTAGTTCCCTGCATAATGGCCACAGATAGTAGCCATTGTGTGATTGCAGTGGACTACAGAGGACAGGGCACCCTGTTCCATCCCTACAATAGGCAAATCATTGAATACAATGGTCCTTTGCTATGCTCCCCACTGGATGCCTGCAACAAGTGTAGAGTCAGCAAATGTAACCCACAAAGGAAATTCCATGCCTTATACACATGACCTGTATGGACAGATGCCACTAACACCAGTAAATACCTGTATCATGCTGTCAATGTAGGTGCAGGATCAACCTGAGTTCCATTGCCAGTTCTCACCACATGAGGTCAAGAATGCCACATCAGATGATAATCTATCCACACAGCATTCCCCAGACACCCAGGTACACTTCCACATGTCACAGAACATGCATGTGGGACATGTGCACATCCCATACACCATCCATGTTATGAAATATAGAACACATACATGGCAAGCATTGCACAGCACTGGCCACCCACAACAGTAACCCAGATGAGTGGATGGTGAATACGATACCCACCTGTGCGGACCAATCCAGAGACTACACCCCTGAGCCACACTGCAGACCATTGTCATGTGGTCTGATGCAAAGGTATACCCTTTTCCTAACCTTGTTCAGCCTTCTGGCACAGTCAACCACTACACATCTGTGAAGCAATAAACCCATGCATGTCTATACTGGCACACCAGTGCCTGTGTTTGTGTGGAGATTAATGATTTAGAAGTCATTCACACTCATTACACCTCCCATTGCCCTACTGAAGCATGCCTTCTGATGACAGTCACCTTGACATACCCTTTGCCCATATATCAGCTTGATAACCTCTGTGGTGCATGTGATACCTGAGTAATACTGTAGTGTAGCAAACTAGTTTGGAATTGTAATCCTGACCCTGCCAACTGTGATAATGTGTGTGATTCCCTGAGAAAGTGTGGCTGTGTCATACTTGACACCTGTTTTTTGTGGACAGGCACATGTACTACACCTACCTAATCTATCCTTTATCACTGTTGCTGATGTCCCTCACCTTCAAATATACCCTTGGAGAGCTCTCCAACATGTAAGCTCTGCGGTGCATACAATAACTGCATAGACATTTAAGAGCAATACATAGTCAGGCAGGGTTTTGAAGCCCTGTACTGGTAAGTGTGTGACACAAACATGCTTAGGTTTTACTCACCTACCCCCATACCTTTCTTATTTTTTCTCTGTCTCTCTCACTCCCTCTCTGGTGGATGTGGAGAAGTACACCTGCTTTGCTTAGGCAGCAGCTTGTGTTTTGTAAGTGATGCTCATGATCAGCTGATGGCCTGTGCACAAATTGCAGTCCCCCACTAGCTGATTGCATGTGGAACAGCTGTGGTAACATTCCCATAGCAGATTGCATGGAAACACACTGCTATAACCAGGAACACTATGTGAGTGTTGGCCCTTTTCATTCACTATGAGCAGGACTTCATGTCGGTGTTTGACAAGCAGCATCACATAGGGTAGCGGGATATACCTCTTGCAACATACACTGTAGAGACAGGCCAACAAACAGGAGAGAGATGTTCCAGACATGACTACAGAGTGTAAGTCTTGCTCTTCTGCATTTAAAGTAATGTTGGTTTAACAGAGTTTGTGTGAATATGGCTGGTCTACATGATTTAATACCTGCCATGACAGTGTTATGTGGTTGAGGAAACTCCCACCTGTAGGACTGTCTGCAGACTGGCTAGTGTTTGGAGTCTTACGTGTGTTGTGTTTCTCTTACGTGTTTCTCTTTATCTTTAGAAATGTAGAAGCATAGTCTGAGGACTGCAGTCAGTACATGGTGACAGCCACGAGAGTTACTGACTTCATATCCCTCAGAAGACATATGTCAAAACAAACCCTGTTACACTAGTAAAAGTATGAGGTTATCACAGCAACATGTCAATATTGGCCCTGGGTTTGTGCCTCCAACCACAACTCCATCAACCTTTGTACATATGTCATGCAGTAAGAGGGGCATATGTTCAGTACACCATTATTTATTGACATACCCGATAACAAGCCAGTGAGATATCAGACTGCTAGACATTTTATGTATAGTAGGGGTTATATCTGAGGACAAAATTTGGACATTATGTTGTAGTGTGTACAGTACTGAGGTCTGTGTACTTATGGTGATTTTCGACAGAGTGTGTATTGTGAATATGTACTTTGGCCTGTGTACAGACTGTGGCAGATGTCATTGTTCTTAGTCCTGTTCTATCTGATGTTGCATGCTGCTCCAGTGTATGGTACCCGATTGGCTTACATGTTTGTAGGGCCAAAACCACACATGTCCTATTCCACAGCCAAGCATAGAAACACACTCTGTATTGGCCCAGTATATGTAGGGATAGTGTGCGAGTAGTACATATGAGGATGGTGATGATCAGACAGTCCATATACTGTAATATTAAGCACGCTTACCATATGTGGCTGTGGCTGTGTTCACATTGGTTGTGGGTATGCGCTTTCACACAGGTGTCTGTTACTCCATGCTCTTACATACCTGTAGAGCCTGCTATATTTGCAGGTATATGTGTATTCTGCAATAAGAACTGTAGGTCAGTGTTGTTGCAGTCTGCCTGTAGTTTGCACAGTTCTTTGTGACATGCCTAGCAGCTCAGTGTACTTACCCAGTGTGATGTTATGTCCAGACATTTGTCACATGTACTGCTGCCAGGCCACCATAACTGTTGTGTATTTCTGACAAAGCAGTGGGATGCTGTACAGATGTATGTCACTAACTAACGGATAGTATGTGGACTTCTGATGTCTGCTCCTCTGGTTATTATGTGTCAGGACAGAAAGGAGTGTGTGAATGCATAAATTGTGTGAGCAAATGTATTCCAGTATTTACATGATATACCCATTTACATGGCTGTTAACATCCACATTGTCAAGCTTGGTCCACACATCTTGCACTAAGGGGTTCTTTGTATACCTCTGGACTCACCAGAGTGTGTCAGACTGTCTACATTTATTGGTCATATATCTGCTGTATTCCACATGACCATTACTGTGATATATGTGGTACTGTACTAAGATGACCTTAGGATGTCTGTCAGTAACTGATAGCGTACATGTCAATATCAGATGTGACCTCCCAGACACAACATTTCTGTTAAGACAACCCCTGTTACAGTAGCAATAGTCTACATTTATATCTGCAATACTTACATGACATTCCCTTGCACTAAGAGGTTGCGACTATTGGTGCTGAGGTATGACTCCACTCCATGTTCTGGACATATGTTAAACATGTATGTGTATACATATATATATATATATATATATATATATATAGAGAGAGAGAGAGAGAGAGAGATATACACATCTACATATATACATACAGATATGGATATATATATATATATATATATATATATATATATATATATATATATATATATATATATATATATACATACATACACACACACACACACACACACACACACACACACACACACACACACACACATATTTATATATATATATATATATATATATATATATATCTATGTATATATGTCTACACATGTACATATATATATATATATATATATATATATATATATATATATATGTATATATATATATATATATATATATATATATATATATATATATATATATATATATATATATATATATATATATATATATATATATATATATATATATATATATATATATATATATATATATATATATATATATATATATATATATATATATATATATATATATATATATATATATATATATATATATATATATATATATATATATATATATATATATCACAACAGAAGTCCAGCAACAACCATGAAGAATTGTTTCAAAAATCCGAGTCTATAAACCACTAAAATGAATTGCTTCTTCAGACCGTCTGAGTGCACAATAAATTCATTTTAGTGGTTTATAGACTCGGAAGCTGTTCTTTAACCAGATACGTGTCTTGGATTATGCTATTTTGAAATACAACGGATTTCTTGCATGGTTGCTGTTGCTGGACTTCTTGTTTTGTGTTTTACATTTGGCGCTCTTTCAGCACAGCATTTGCCTACAGGAGTGTAGCTGCCTTCATCTTTATTGTCAATATATATATATATATATATATATATATATTTACATATATGTGTGTGTGTGTGTGTGTGTGTGTGTGTGTGTGTGTGTGTGTGTGTGTGTGTATGTGTGTGTATGTGTGTATTTATACATAAATATATTTATATATATATATATATATATATATATATATATATATATATATATATATATATATATATAGAAAGACAGATCTGTATATGACCATATATATAACACAATATACTGATGCATATAAATACATATATATGATTACATGTGTATGTACATGTACACATATATCTACGTATATATATATATATATATATATATATATATATATATATATATAAAACCATATCCTTGTTATGTGTAAACATTACTGTTGTTTTTACCTTCCCAGATGTATCACACCATATTTACCTGATATGTATATATTTAGATATAACAACATATGTGATTCAACAGTAATATGACTAACAAGTACCAAGCCATTGTAGAAGTTATAGCAGTTGTTTAATACTATTCATTATGTATACTGGCATATATTAGAAAAACAACTCTCTTCACAGCTGTGATGGCTTAGTGTTTAACTGCTGTAACCATAGTGTACAGGGTCCTGGGTTCAAGGGCTGCTTATTTTGTTGCTAGGCAGAACAAGGGGCATTGGATACAGAGCGGTTAATACAGTTTTGAGCAGCTTTAAGTGGGTTAGCATGGGTTTGTGCAATGGTAAGTGCTGCTAACATATGATTAAACAAAAAGGTGCTTACGCCTTATAAGCATTGCTTACGAGTGTGCAAATCTGCTTAGTATTTATATTGCCACAATGCTGAAACCTGCTAAGCATGGCACAGCCCTGGTAACCAGTGCTCACATTCCAGTCTGATAGCACAGCAGGGTAATGACATCTTTAATAAGTGTATTTAATGCCATGTACATAACATGCATCTATGTGCTGTAATTACAGTAGCAAGGGGTGCGAGTCTACTCTCTGAGCACCTGAGTATATATGGCTTGTACAACACCCTTTTCTGTTTGAATGTGTTACATACATGAGTGGTATCCCAGGTTATATGCTGTCACACTGGCATGTAGTGTATCACTACATTACTACTGTATGTTATGTTACCAGTGTGATGTTATGTCCAGACATTTGTCACATGTACTGCTGCCAGGCCACCATAACGGTTGTGTATTTCTGACAAAGCAGTGGGATGCTGTACAGATGTATGTCACTAACTAATGGGTAGTATGTGGACTTCTGACCTCTGCTCCTCTGGTTATTATGTGTCAGGACAGAAAAGGAGTTTGTGAATGCATAAACTGTGTGAGCAAATGTATTCCAGTATTTACATGAAAGAATAGATTGCAGAATGTAGTACTGGAACCAAACACCCCTGCATGCAAAGATGGCCTCTCGAGTCCTCACTGTCATGTTTCTGGTGTCTGAGCTGTGTCTCATTAAATATTTCCTACTGGATAATGATCTGACATGTAGAAAATAACTGTAGATTACTGTGTGTATAGCACATGTCAATGAGGGCTGCCATCATGTAGTAATGGCATACCTATTGGTGTCAGACGTCTATCTGTCAACACATTAATCCTAATGCATAGCTAGTTGGCTTGCTGATGTCTGTCTGTCCTTTGTACAGATGTGCAGTTGTCAGGTAACCATCTTGGCTACTTACAGGCAATCTATGCTTGACTGACACTGACATGTTTGCCCTGCTGTGTTATGAATGCCACAGCTAGTAATCCGCACCCTGTACACACCACATGCCATGGGTACCTTAACTGCACTACCACAGTCAACAGAACATGCTTAGGTACAGGTCTCTAAGACAGGCACTGACCATATTATGTAATACATGTTGCATAAATGTCAACTGGAGCACCTCACTGGCCCTCTGCAAGAGGCAACCAGATGATTGGCTGATGCATGTAACTCTCACCCTGAGGATCACCCCTGTGGTATCTGTTGATAGATGGCCTGCTGGCACATGGCAGGTGGTATGATATCACTGTACACACATCCCCAACACTTCCCATCTCTCCATGGACAATAGCCTGGTACACACCTATGAACACCTGCGCCGATGGACCCCAGTACTGAAAAATGTGTATGTGTGCATTACTGAGAATATCAGTGTCTGCGTGTTTATAGACCTGTAGTTGAGAATACCCTGAGGCCCTTCACACCCACCGCACCCCCCCCCCCATTACCATAGTTAGATGTGGCTGCTGCTGTACCAGACATTACATGTACCTTCTTACACTCTTCTTCCTAAGGGCTACCTGGGGCTTGCAGTACCAGCACAACACTGTTGTACAAATGGGTTGATAGCTATGCGATACCTACTGATTTCTGGAAGTGTGTGTATGTGTGCATGTGTGTATATTTGTAGGGTATAGCATTTTGAGGCCACATTCTCCTAATACAATATGCCTTGCCACACAGTATTAGGGATAGTGATGTTGCTGATCACAGGAGAACCATGACAGTGCATCACCCTACTATGCCTGTGGCATGGCATTAGATGCATATCCCTGTAGTATCACTCTTGGGATATACAAGGGGGTTGTTTTGCAGTCCTGGTCAATGTGTGATGGTGGGTATGTCAGAGTGTTATCAAGGGTTTCAGTGCATACAATCGCAACTGTGGAGTGTGGGTGCTGGGTATACTGTCTTTATACCATAGTACCCCCGGTACATGTCCCATGTTCCACTCTATGAGGACCACTGTTACCATCATCCTTACAGGTAACTGATAACACTATCCAGCCCAGTTATGCATGTGCTGTGTGCAACTTATCTGTAACACAATGGACACACTGACCAGGTAGTTAGCATTGATAAGCTCAGGTCTTTCAGATGTGTGTCTGACTGTTATGTGTTTGTCAGTGTGTACATGACAATATGTCACGCTATGTATTGTCCATGAACAAAGAGTACATCCCCCATTACCATACTGTACAGGCATGGGGATGTTCTTCACATAACATATAACCTGGAACACACCTCATCCTAAAAGCTGTGTGGTGTGTGCAATTAAGGCCACACACATCAGTAGCACTACATACCTTGGTAGGGGTTCTAGTCCCAGTGTTGCCAAGTAAGAGTGTGTGTGTATGTGAATTAATCTACTTCTGTTTGCAGAATATACATGTCCCAGGAAGTCATCTGTCTGAGAACTGCCTGGCATATGCTAACATTTCACAGGTATCATCCTGTGGAAATACATTCCATCACAACTAGTGGTAAATCTGAAAATGCCCTCTTCCTCACTGTATAGATGTGCAGTGATACTGGGGTTGGTATATATCACTGGGTATGGCTCTTGTAGACACAGCCACCATCATTCCAGTTACTGTTATGTGTATCCCTCCACTTAGCTGGCTGTAATACTGTACAGTTCATGTTAACAGGTTAAGTAGTTGTCTATCACACTATCTGCGGTTCTACAGCACTTCTCACCCTCCAAAGGGTAGGGCTGTGCCACCCACACCAGCACACCTATGTTTACTGAGTTGAGGATTGCACTACATTGGGGAAGGGGAAATATACCCTGCCAGTACCATCATCAATGACATTAAACTAGCGGACTGCTTATTTCCCAATGTGTTGTTGTGGCTATTCTGTCTTGGTGGAATTACATAGGCTACAATGTGTTCCTTGCACAGGTACATACATCCATGTGTACAGTATTCTATGTGTATTGCATCAACACCAAATCCTCTGTGTGTGTTATACACAATCATGTGGTGTGTACTACCCAGTACACTTACCATTGTCCACTGTAGTAGAGCTGCTAATAGCAGCCACCATGCACTCACCTGTATATACCACCTCAAGACCTATCAGCCATGTGGCACATGCATTAACTGTTATACAGACCTGTGAAATATGTTTACCTGTGCCCAACATATGGCACGGCCAAGGTGTCACCACAGTGCCATACCCCTTGTAGGATACAATGATAGACTATCCTCCTGCTGACACATGGATACCTACAACACAAACGGAATACATTATGGAGACCACACTCACTCAGTGTTGATAACAGCTATAATGCATCATAGCTGGACAGCTACACTTCCTGACACGTAGGCATTAAACGTTACTGCTGACAACATGTTACAAAGCATTACATTGGTACAGCATAGTACAGTCACAGTGTGTATCAGTACTGTATTAGCCTGTCCCTGCATCAATGTTATGGATGACAGGGATGTGACACAGGTATCATCATATGCACGGGGTGTGTTGTTGGTTTGCCAGAGACCTAGGCAGAGCCATACATTTGACACCATGTGTGTGAGTGAGGGGGTTTAATTATTGATATGGCCATGGTGATGTGTGGGTAGGTATGGGGTTGCCCTAGCTGTGTTTGTATTGTGTGTGAGTATGCATGCACACAGGTCTGCCATGTGGCTGCCCTATACAGGTGCTTGTTGTACAGCTGCAGACCATAACTGGCAGGGTGTGCAGTTCACTCTCTCCAGCCACAGACATGAGAACTGTGCCTGCCAGGGGTTCCACAGGCACCTCCAGGTACAAGCCAAAATATGGGACTCTCCCTTAATGATGACATATATCTGCTGGATCCAGGTCCCTCCTGGGACTGGCCAGGGCCATGTGCATGTGGCCTGCTGTGGTGTGGTATGGACAGTGCCTCTTCTGCAGTGCTGGGGCTGGTACTGCCACTACAGGAGCTGCTTGGTGTTCTTTCACATCCACGTTGACCTCCAGCTGTTGGTGTTGCTGGCCTACATCCACATGGTCATCGCACCACTCCCACCACATGCTCGAGCACGACATTCCACAGTCGAAGATTCCCACCATCTCACCCAACTGTCTCTCCATGACTTCTGAAAAATAACTGAGGGCACCTGCAAGATCACGGATGTTGTCAGTAACAGCTGAATGTGTAGCACTCTGCAGCCTCAGAGCCTGTCTGGTGTATCATTCCATACATGCCTGCACCTCCACGACAGCCTGAAACATGCATCTGGTAGTACCAGATGTGGCACTTCTGCCAGGGGCACAATGATCAGCAGACATCCAATGAGCACCACTGTACATCTGCCTATGTGGTACTCCGCCAGACATCTGGCTATGGCTGCTGTGTCAAGACACACATGCCATAGATACCACACTGTCTTGTCCCATGCTACCAACTGCTAACTGTCCCTCTGCTGTGACCACTGGTAATGGGGTATGTATAGGCATTGTGACTGTGTGCGGAGATGGGGTGGATAACAGCGTGATGTCAAACGATGGTGTAGCTTCAGCCCCTGACAACCCTGCCTGTGCATCAACACACCTATCATCATTTTCAGTGCCTGTATGGACACCATCAGATTGCCTGCAGGAGAGACCCTGACCCACCTTGCCACCTGTGAGGGTAAAACAAGAAACACACTTTAAGTCCTGTACGTCATTGCTTAACAGTACAAACTCACACACACACACACACACACACACACACACACACACACACACACACACACACACACACACACTGACATTCCACCATACTACTTACCTCTCCATGGGTTTACAGACTGTCCCCAGTTTTATCTCTTATGTTCCCCATCCTGTATCAGTCTTGAATAATTACAGTCAATAATACCAATCATTAACGTATCATTCTTCTGATTGCCTAGAAAAGTGATCACAAAACATGACCTGATACTCTATTACCTCTTTGACTTGATTGGAGTCATGTTTTCAAAGACTCCCTGATGTCAACCGGTGTTCACCCTGGTTTTGTCCAGACATCCTGAGCATGGCCCCCATATGTTATGGGCTACTACAGTCACTCAGTAATGTCACGCACTGGAGTGTCATACAGAACTATTGTTCAGTAGATGCAAGATCTGTTGCAATATTAGCTTTTTTATGTAGACTACAGTAATATTTGGAAACACTCTCTGGTGTTGTCTAGCAATTCCCCAATGCATCTGTAGTGCTGCAAATGTGGGTATTCTTTCACCTTTCTGCTCATTGCAATTAAAACAGTATCCCTGGTGTCTAAATGCCCCTCCCAATGCATGTTTCATGTTACAGATGTTATTATACTATCGGCTGTCCTGAGATTACGTCAGAAAAGTATTCCTGGTGTCTCATGTGTCTGTCCATGTCTATGTACTGCACAATTTCAAAGGGAAATTGAGAGGTATGAACACCCCACACTCACATGTGCATACATGGACACACACACAAACACACACACACATACACACACGCATCCTACATACATCAACCCCCCCACTCCAGCAGATAGCACTTACAGGCAAATTAACCCCCCATCCACACACACACACACACACACACACACACACACACACACACACACACACACACACACACACACACACTTACAGGTGAGGTTGCACAAAAATATTACACACAGACCTCTCATTACCCATCTGTCAACATGCATGACATATGGCACACAACAGCATGCAGTGCAGCTATAGTCAATCCCTACGAGCAACATTATACATCTCTGTGATGCATGGGTTGTGTTAGTAGGTGATGCCCCTTCCCCTGGAACACACTGCATGTAATGCCATTTATTTCACTAAGAAGGCAGTCCAACCATGCCAGCTTTAATGCTAATAAGGGACGTATAATCACAGCTTCATTAATTCCAGGAAACTGACTGGCATTAAGTTTAATTTGCCATTTTACCTCTCTTGCTTCTAATAAAGTCTTACAATCTCCCCTCTTGGGTTATCCTTTACTCTTTCTATAATGGCAAACTTAAAATTCTCAAAATGTGGACATTTTATTGTATGCTTGTATAATGTACTATTCTCACTGCATTTCCTAAAATTCTACTGGTGTTCGTAAATTCTTTCTTAACCTACATTCCTTTTTTTCCCACACAAAATGTGGTACAACCAGAGCACCTCACTAGACTACATTACTAGATCCACAATTACCTTTTTCAAAAATAACTTTACTTTTCAAGTAATTGTCCAAGACAGCATATTTGTCCTCACAAATAAAACAACATTGCAGACAAGCACCACACTTCACTGTTCCTTTTTGTTTATTATGTACCAAATAGTCTGCCCTAACTTCAAAACTTTCTTTCATATTTCTCCGTTTTGTACACAAACCTCGGTTCTGATCCCAATAAGTCCAGGATAGCCTGATTAGTTTTTAATATGCTCAGGTGCTTTTTTACTAACCCCCATTTTTTTTAAATCTTGCACGGCTTGCATGATCAGTGTAAGGGGTAATGTTGTCAATATGTCAGCTGAGCAATCCACGTACACGCTCGTTTGATATGCATGAGCGCTCTAGCACTAGTGCTGCACATTCCCTGCCCCTGTATGCAAATTACCCCATTTGCAGGTGAAAACTATGTAAATGAGGTAAATCTGCTATCCATGAAGCAGGAATCTGGGTGTGCAGGACTAGCATAATATGCAGAAATGTACTTGGTTAGTAACCAAGTACGGTTCTGCAAAATCCAAAACGGGGACATGACAGCTCCAAATAAAGGCTGCATATCATTGAGGAAGCATGTCAGTGGCCAAGTATAAGGCCATTGGCATTGCAAACAATGCAAAACATGCAAAATACAACTTTTATTTTATTACCGCCGATCATGGCTGTTGAAGCATAGGGCAGCAGTGCGCAAATGGG
The DNA here is from genome assembly GCF_019279795.1 of Protopterus annectens. Lineage (NCBI taxonomy): Eukaryota > Metazoa > Chordata > Ceratodontiformes > Protopteridae > Protopterus > Protopterus annectens. The sequence goes on along the minus strand of NC_056728.1, from coordinate 1,989,337,648 downwards.
ATTGGTGGGAAAATAAGAAAATAAACCTAAAACAAGCATTCTGACTAAAATCAGCATTCTGCCATGCAAGTCAATGGCAGACAAAAGACAACCCGGTCAGTGAATAGTGGTAGCTAAGGAGGGAGGCTCAGTGTGACACATGTAACTATGCATTAGCAGCAATCTTTTGCAAATGAGGGGAAGGATAGTGAATCCCAGTTTTCTCCAGCATGTGAGGCAGGTCCCAACAGTGTAAGAGTATGAATAGTCGAGTGCAAGACTTGGAGGTAGGTGACATCATGGGTGGGTGTGTCAGGCATACTGTAAGCTTATTGGAGCCCTGTGGCTCAGGGTTGCTCCTAGCTTAGAACAGTTAAGCTAGGGTGTGTGTCTAACCTGCCTAGCACTTTTGACAAAGTGTAAGTGGGTGTGTGTGCCGGGCACCGGGATCTGCAGGAAGATAAAGGAAGTTAAACCAGGAAATAGCAGCAGTGTGCACATTGGAGTACACCGATTGTGTGTCTCACCCCTGGGCTGAAACAGAAGGGCAATGGGAAGGGAAAACAGCAGTAGGAAGTTAATCAAGGGGTACTAGGTTAGCTGCCAGGCAAAACATATCGAAACCAGCCAATTACACAGGCAGCAGACCAGCCCAGCCCAGAACACTACTATAAACTATGCAAACACCTAACCCACTGTTTTTTCCCACACTCTACACCACCGGTGTAAACAAGTGGGGAACTTTTAACACTCACAACAGCAAAATGTTAGGGGCTGCAATAGCTATCATACAACTTGTGGAAGAGGCTGAGGGTGGTGAGGATGGGAATGCTGCTAACCAACCCACAGTGAGGAGATGGAGAAGAGTCTACAGACCCAAGGTAACCTACCAAGGGCTACATGAGCTGGAGATAGTGGAGCACTATAGGGTGGACAGGGACCTTCTACAGCAAATTGTTGAGCTGTGCTGGCCACACCTGACACACAGAACTAACAGAGGGGAACCCATCCCAGTGGATACCAAGGTATGTGTAGACCTAACAAAACTAGCTGCAGGTATCTTCCAAAGGCCAACTGGGGATATGATGGGGATTTCACGGGCATCAGCATCCTGGGTACTCCACTAGTTCATAGATGCCATGTCAGCACATGTCAGTGAGCATGCATATTTCCTCATCACCTGTGAGGCATTGGCCAGCAATATGCATCTCTTCTACCAAATAGCAGAATACCCTGAGGTAGTGGGTGCAATAGACTGCATGCACATATGCATCAAAGCACCACGCGGTAAGCAGGGTAGGGTCTACTTCAACCACAAGGGCTTCCCCTCCATCAACTGCCAGATCATGTGTGATGCCCAGGGCATAGTACTGAACATGTGTGCTAGCTGCCCTGGAAGCTATCATGATTCCCATATCTGGCATCTGACGCAGCTGTACCAGAAATTTATCAATGGGGATACCCCACATGGTCATCTAGTGGGGGATGCTGGATACGCACTGGAGCTGTGGCTGATAACACCCATCAGAAACGCACACACACATGAACAAGAACTCCATAATGAGGCACATGCACAAACAAGAATCATAATAGAGCATGTGTTTGAGATGCTCAAGTCATGATTCCAGTGCCTGGACACATCCTGTGGAGCCTTGCAGTACTCACCAACTGCATGTACCCAAATCGTCGTTGTATGTGCCATGCTACACAATATGATCCTGCAGAAACAGCGCCAGCAGGAGCAGCATGGGGCAGGGCCACACAGCCACCCACCAATGCCAAAGCCTGCACAGGCACAGAAGAACAACCTAAGCCTACCACAGTAGGTAGAAGAGGCGTGTCCAGTAAGCTCTGGCAAAGAGGCAATGCATAGCACATACTTTGACATGGAAGGGACCCAAGGAATAGCACCTCTCAGTGACTCTCACATACAGTAAAAGGGATGCCAAACTTTATACTACCTCTGCCAAACCATGCATATGGAGTGTACTATGTGCATCCGACATAGGCAGCCCTGCAGCATCACCCTCAATACTGGGACACTCACAAGATATGGGACTCACACATGCCAGTCAGGAGGGGGAGTCACATACCCAACAACAGTCACAGCCAGCAGGACAGGTGTAGACAAACATAAACAAATGCTGTACTATGGCCTCTGAATGAGGGTTATTTGTAAACAACCCCCAGGCCTTCACAGACAGACTACAGCAGGCCAGGTAGTGGGAAGTCAGTTGTGAAGGCTAGGAAGTCAGAAACTAATATGTAGGTAATCAAAATATAAGAACTGTAGTACACTGGTATGGCTTAGCCAGCACGATAGGTAAGACTACTGACTGAAATGGAGTACATGACATACCAGTACAGTCCTAGCAAATGTGTACAACTGTCAGGTGTGCCCCCCCATCCTACATAGAAATATAGTAACAGTCTGGCGCCCCCCCCCCCTCAATCCTGTGTAGAAACATAGAAATAGTCAGGTGTTCCCCCCGCTATGCAGACATGTTGCAACAGTCAATGCCAAATGATCAATGGATGCCCTGCAGACACAGCATGCTATCTGTTGTTGTACAATATAAAGGTTAGCACTGCAATGCAAACCACCTGGATATAATCCACACATGCAATGCAGACGGCCTTACTGGGCATGCTCAAACACTTAGAGAAATAAAAGCAATGTCAGTCATCAACATACTGAAAGGTCATACTGGGCATGCTCACACACTTAAACACATGAAGGCCATGTCTGTAAACACCAGTGGACCAGACATATCTGGCAGTTGCAATTGTCAGTGCAGACAAATGTCAGTATGCACCATTCATGCCTTGCACACACAGTGGATAGGAATACAGACATATATGTAAGGACAACACACTATAATAAGCCAAAGGTAGATGGACATAGATGTGTGTAAGTGGGTGACCATGGCAAGGAGCCATCCATGCCTGTCCCACCCAGCATACAGTCAAAGGGTCCCAAACATATTAGGTGCAGATGTCACTCATTGCAGATACTAGCGACCAGTACCTGTCAGCACCACATATATGTGGTGCATGTGCCAGCTGTGTAACATGACTGTACAAGAATGTAGTCATCTAGTAGCTGTATACATGTACCTGTGACATATGACCCGGTGTGTGGCCGCATGTTGTGTGTCACCCCTACATGAATGGGTTATAGCCCATGCACACACCGCCCACCCCATAGCGCTACTATGACAAACCTGCTGAGGTCATTCAATGTGAAATACACCTTTGGGAGAGTTGTAGCACAATAATCTCCATGGCGTGTCCTATAACTGCATACTGCTATAGTGTGATAAACTAGTAAGGTAGGAGCTCTAACCCCAGACCTAGCAACTGTGTGTGTGAGTGTCTCTCTCTCTCTCTCTCTCTCTCTCTCTCTCTCTGACTGTGTAGAGAGCAATGCCTTTTAGGCTACTCACACTCCTTACAATTCATATACCCACCTTTGGCAAGGCTGCTGATGTCACCCACCTAGAAATACTTCTTTGGGAAGCCTGTAGCTCAGTGATCTCCATAGAGCATCCTGTAACTGTGTACTGCTGTATTGTGATAAATAAGTAGGAGTTCTAACCTCAAACCTGGCAACTGTGTATGTGTGTGTGTTGGTGTGCATGTCTGACTGTGTAGAGAGCAATGCTTTTTTAGGCTACTCACACCCCTTACAATTCACATACCCAACTTTGGCAAGGCTGCTGATGTCACGCACCTAGAAATACACCTCTGAGTAGGCTGTAGCCCAATAATCTCTGTAGTGCATCCCATAACTGCATACTGACGTAGTGTGATAAACTAGTTAGGTAGGAGTTCTAACTTCTCAACCTGACAACTGTGAGTGTGTGTCAGTGTTTGTGTGCATGTCTGTCTGACTGTGTAGGGAGCAATGCCTTTTAGGCTACTCACACTCCTTACAATTCATATACCCACCTTTGGCAAGGCTGCTGATGTCATCCACATAGAAATACTCCTCTGGGAAGGCTGTACCCCAGTAATCTCCATAACGCATCCTGTAACTAACTATTGTTGTAGTGTGATAAACTAATTAGGTAGGAGGTCAAACCCCAGACTTGGCAACTGTGTGTGCATATGTGTGCATGTCTGTCACTGACTGTGTAGAGAGCTATGCCTTTTATGGTACTCACACCCCTTACAATTCATATGCCCATCGTTGGCAAGGCTGCTGATGTCACCCACCTACAAATACATGTCTGGGATGGGTGCAGCCCAGTAATTTCCACAGCACATCCTATAACTGCATACAGTCATAGGATGATAAAAGAGTTAGGTGGGAGTTCTAACCCCAGACCTGGCAACTGTGTGTGTGTGTGTTTGTGTGCATGTCTGACTGTATAGAGAGCAATGCTTTTTAGGGTACTCACACCTCTTGCAATTCATATACCCACCATTGGCAAGGCTTCTGATGTCATCCACCTAGAAATACACCTCTGGGAAGGTTGTAGCCCCATAATCTCTGTAGCACATCCTGTAACTGCATATGGCCATAGTGTAATAAAGGAGTTAGGTGAGAGTTCTAGCCCCAGACCTGTCAACTGTGTTTGTGTAAAACTGAAATACGAAAGCTTCAAAGAAACAATCCAAACTGCAACAATAAAACTGGTTTAATGAAGCGCTTTTCATCACCTTCATTAAGGCAACTTCCTCAGATTACATCTTAAAACCACAATACCATTTAAATAGTATAGTGCAATGTCACATGATAGTTACCTACACAAGTGTATTAATCTACGAAAAAGTAGTACTATATTCTGTATATAAATTCTATACTTAAAATAAAGAATGAGCTTGAGAACATGATCCCAATAAAGATAAATATTGGGATCGTGTTCTCAAGCTCATTTTTTGTTTTTTGTTTTTTACGAAGTTTGTCTCTTGCTTAGTTCGTGAAGAAATTCTATACTTAAACATTTCTATCTTGTGTTCAAAATTCTTAGTCCGCATGTTAAAAATCACTTCCACTATCACAGATGTAAAATGTAAAATAGAAGTATCTAAATACAAAAATACAGTAGGTATACTGTTATAAAGTATTATAACACCAATTATAAACTATAACCAACACCATCCCAAAACTGTCATGAAATGGGACGATGTTGATGGTTCACGCTATTCATGGTCTAAAAGGATAAAGAAAAAAGTATATAATAAAAAATATATAATATAAAAATAATAAAAAACAGAATAAACTATCATGTGACATTGCACTATATTATTTAAATGATCTTGTGGTTTTAAGATGTAATCTGAGGAAGTTGCCTTAATGAAGGAGATGAAAAGCGGTTAATTAAACCAGTTTTATTGTTGCGGTTTGGATTGTTTCTTTGAAGCTTTTGTATTTCGGTTTTACAGTGGTATTTGTTTCAGTTTTTAGTTAAACTGTGTTTGTGTGCATGTCTGACTGTCACCCACCTAGAAATACACTTCTGGGAAAAATGCAGCCTAGTAATTTCAGTAGCTCATCCCATAACTGCATACTGCTGTAGTGTGATAAACTAGTTAGGTAGGAGTTCCAACCCCAAACCTGGCAACTGTGTATGTGTTTGTGTGCATGTCTGACTGTGTAGAGAGCAATGCTTTTTAGGGTACTCACACACCTTACAATTCACATACCCAACTTTGGCAAGACTGCTGATGTCACGCACCTAGAAATACACCTCTGGGAAGGCTGCAGCCCAGTAATCTCTGTAGCACGTCCTGTAACTGTGTACTGCTGTAGTGTGAATTAGAACCATGTTAGGGTTCCATCATCACCCATGGCAGTTCTGGATTTATTGTGTGTGTCACTGCTTGTGTAGGGAGCAATGCATTTTAGGCTAGTCACTCACAGTATATTTCAAATGCCCTACTCTGGTAATTCTGCAGATGTCATTCTTTGTGAAATACAACTTTGGGGAAGGGGTTCATTAGTAATCCCCCTGGTGTGTCCTATAACAGCTCCATGCTGTAGTGTGATATAGACCTCTGTTAGGGGTTCTATACCCACACATGTCAGTTGTGGATGTTTTGTGTCTCACTGTCTGTGTAGGGAGCAATGCATTGTAGGCTAGTCACTCACAGTCAATTTCAAATGTCTTACTTTGGCAATCCTGCTGATGTCAGTCATTGTGAAATACACTATTGGGGAAGGAGTACTCCAGTAATATCCACGGCACATGCTATAACTGCATAGTGCTGTTGTGTAATAAACTAGTTAGATAGGGGTTCTACTCCCAAAGATGACAGGTATGTATGTGTGTGTGTTTGTAACCTGTATCCTGTGTAGAGGTGGTTGTGACTTTGTGACACAGAGCGGGTTAGGCATATATCATATATGGTGGCCCTACTATACATCACAATGTCCACTGTACAGGGATAAAAGATGTCAAATGGCTGAGAGGCTGGGGTCCAAAACCATACCCGTACATGTGACATCAAGGCCAGGTAATCACAGTTAGCAACCCCAGTATTACCCAGAGCACACTCTCAACCCATATGTCATATACACACACACACACATGCCTAGGTAACAGCCAATATGTGGGCAGTACACTGCATATTTGCCACTGATAGTAACTATGGAGTGACAGCAGTGGGCTACAGAGGGCATGTCACACTGTCCATTTGTCCAATATGCACACATGGGCAGAGCGTGCACCTCTCCTATGTTCCCTGCCATCACATGTGACCCACAATGGACATACCATGCCTGATAACATGCCTGTATGGACAAATGCCACTGACACCAGGGAATACTGTTAGCATGCTCTCAATGTAGGTGTAGGGTATACCTGCTGGCCATTACCAGTTTCTGCCACAGGTGGGCAGGACTGGCACATCTGATGATAATCTGTGTTCACAACATGGGTTGTACACCCCAGGTACAGTTTCACATGTCACTGTACATGCATGTGGGAGGTGTGCACTTCCCAGATGGGAACACATACATGGAAAGCAAGGCACACCATTGGCCACACACAATAGTCACCTAGGTGACCGGATGAGGGATACAATACCCACCTATGTGGGCAAATGCAGACACTACATCCCTGATTCACAATGCAGACCATCATCATGTGGTCTGATGCCAAGGTACATCCATTGCCTAGCCTTGGACAGCCATCTGGCACAGTCGAACACCACATACCCTTGCAGACATGCACCCATGCATGTCAGTAGTGGCACCCTGTTTGTTTGTGTGTGTGTTGCATACTGCGTATGTTCACATCCACAATCCCTGCAACCCCCATGGGCATACTGCAGCATGCTGTCTGATGTCAGACACCGCCACATACCCTTTGCCCATACAGCCCCCGTTTGACCTGTGTGGTGCATGTGATACCTGCACAGTGATGTGATGTGGCAATCACACTACACTACTGATGAGTTGTACAGCTGGCCCTGCCAAGTGTGTCACTGTGTGTATGTCCCTGTGAGAATGTGGCTGTGTTGACACCGGCACCTGTTCATGCAGACAGGCAAGTGTATGTCACCTACCGTACAGCTACTGTATCCCTGTTGCAGATGTCACTCACCATCACATATATGTTCTGAGTGCTCCACAACAGGTAACCCATGTGTTGCACCCAATAACTGCATTAAACTGTGATAGCACTACATAGTTGTCAGGGGTTTGATACCCTGTGCTGGCAGGTGTGTGACACAAACATGCTTCAGTTTTACCCTCTCACCCCTCCCTGACATGTCTTTGCCTTTGTCTGCCTCTCCCACCCCCTCCCTGGTTGAAGTGGAGACCTACACCTGCTTTGCTTAGGCAGCAGCATGTGTATTTTAAGTGATGCTCATGATCAGCTGATGGCCTCTGCATGGATTGCAGCCCACCCCTAGCTGATTGCGTGTACAGCAGCTGTGGAAACATTCCCATAGCCAATTGTATGGAAACACACTCCAATATCTAGGAACACCATGGTGGTGTTGGCCCTTTTCAGCCACTGTGAGCAGGAACTAGATCTATCATGGCAAACAGCATCTCAGATGGATTAGAGTTTACTGCTTACAACATACACTGTTGAAACAGTGCAACAAACAGGAGGGGGATGTGCCTGACCTGAACTGACTACAGACTGTAGGTGCTGCTATATTGCATTTGGAGTAATGTTGGTTTAACAGTGTTTGTGTGGATATGGTTGTCGTACATGTCACAATACCTGCCATGTCAGTTCCATGTTTATGAGGAATCCCCATTTGCAGGGTCATCTGCAGCCTGTGCAGTGTTGTGTCCTTTGTTTCACGTGTCACCCACAGAGCATCTAGCTGTGGACTGCAGAAGGTAGTGTGAGGATTGCAGTCTGTAGATGGTGAAAGCCGTGATAGTCACCGACGTCATATCCCTCATAGGACATATGTTGCAACAAACCCTGTAACAACAGTAAATGTATGCGGTTATTACAGCAACATGTCAATATTGGCCCTCTGTATGTGCTTTCAGCCAAACCTCTGTTAACCTTTGTACATATGTCGTACATGAAGTAGTGTATATGTGCTGTACACCATAATTAGTGTCATCATATCGGAGAACAAGCCAGTGATATATCCAACTGCTACACATGTTATGTACAGTAGGGGTTGCATTTCATGACATTACCTGGACATTCTGTGGATGTTTGTACAGCACTGAGGTCTGTGTACCTGTGGTGAATGTCAACAGTGTGTGTATTGTTAATATGTACCTTAGTCTGTGTACAGACTGTGGTAGATGTCATTGTTCTAGTTCCCCTCCTATCAGATGTTACATGCTGCTCCACTGTATGGTACTGTATTGGTGTACATGTTTGTAGGGCCATACACACATGTGTCCCATACCACAGACAGCCATCAGACATAACTGTGTAGCAGGCCAGTATATGTAGGGTCTGTCTGTGAGTGGCACATATGAGGATGGTGTAGAACAGATAGTCCATATACTGTAATATCATGCTAGCTAACCATATGTGGCTGTGGCTGTGTTCACATTTGTTGTGGGTATGCACTTCCACACAGGTGTATCCTACCCTGTGCTGTGATATGCCTATTGAAACTGCTTTATATGCAGGTACATATGCATTCCCCCATAGGAGATGTAGGCCAGTGTTGAGCCAGTCTGCCTGCAGCCTACACAGTGCATTGTTACATGCCTAGCAGGTTAGTGTACTTAGCAAGTGGGATGTCATGTGCAGATACTAGCCAGATGTATCGCTGCCGGGCCTCCCTTAACAATCATGTATGTCAGACAGGGCAGTGGGATACAGTGTAGATGTATGTCAATATCTATTGGGTAGTATGTGGCCATGGCACCCCTGTACTAGTGGTCATAATGTGTCAGGCCAGACAGGGGCGTGTGAATGCATAACCTATGGTGGACATTATATACCAGTCATTATGTGTCATACCCATCTACATGGCTGTCTACATCCATGTTGTTAGGCATGGTACACATGTATAACACTAAGGGCTTATGTGTATACCTCTGGTCTGTACAGTGTGTGTGAGACTTTCCACATATATTTTCTGGGTCTATATTAGGACACAGAATGTTCAAAATTTTGAGTTTGCTAATATCGACCTGTTTTCAGCGAATGCTGAAAATGTCGAAGAAATAGAAAACCGATTTTTTTCCTAGGGAAAGAATTACGATGCCCGTTTCTGTTGCTTTGGTATTTTTAGCACTGTGGTGGAAAGTTACGAGTCGGGTTCAGGTAAGTAAGCGATTGTGTGGACGTGAGGGTTAGGGAGGGTTAGGTGAGTTAGGGTTAGGGCGTGGGTCAGTTAATTGTGCGACTGCGTGGACGTGAGGGTTAGGGCGGGGAAGGTGAGTTAGGATTAGGGCGCGGTTGAGGTGACTGTGCGATAGTGACGGACCTTAGGGTTAGGGTTTGGGTTAAGGTAAGTGGATAGTTAGTGGTGTATGTATAGTTTAGTGTAGGGTTAGGTATAAGAGTTTAGGTGTATGTGTGTGAATTGCTGTTTGTTTGGTGTGCTTGTGTTGTGTGTATGCATTTTGGAACAGTGAATTTTTTCCCTAGGAAAATATTTGCTGTTCTGAATGTTTGATGTTTTCAATTTTCGATTCATAGGGTTCGATATTAGAACACTCGACATTTCTGAATGTTCGGTGTTCTAATATAGACACTATTGGTCAATATCTCTGCTGCAGTCCACAGAGGCATTACGTGCTAGCAGCGGTACTGTACAATGATGTCCTTAGGATGTCTGTCAGTAACCAGTGGCGCACATCTTATAAGCAGATGTGACCTCCCTCACACACCATGTTTGTGAAGACAATCCTAATGACAGTAGCAATAGTCCACTAACATATCTGCTATACATACCTGACATCCCCTTCAACTACAACATTGGGATCATACGGGATGGGGTTGGGCGACACTTCATGTCCAGGACATATGGTGGAAATATATTTACATATACTTATCCAGATAGCCAGATATATATGATTACACCTGTGTACTACTCCGAATTAACACTGTCATGGCAACCACCTACTATAAATCCCCACATCATGTGTGCATGGTCTCTTTACATTTCCTGTGTGATGGACATCTGTCCTGTGTGTGGGCAGCAGTGCTACTGACAGCAGGTAGCAATACCCTTTACAGGAGAACCAGCACACTCAGGGCAGCCACATATTTGTAGGAAGATCAGGAACTACAGAGCTCGGCCTATCATGTCTTGTCTGTCCACCACCCAGGTCCTGTATCAGATATTACACTGCAAGTGTGTGTGTTGAGTGTTATCGGTACATGGCTAAATCCATGCCTGTTTCTAACCTCAATTCCTTGACTAAGGGTATGTTACAGATCATCCTGTAACACCAGCACCTTGCTTAGTTTATAGTAACAGTTGTCCATATATGTGCCTGTATTCCAGCCTCTGTCCATCACCTAAATACCAAGCTTTGCACATATGTCTTGCTCTCAGTGGTTGTTCTGTAGTGGGCTGTGAGTATATCACACTGCCACTGCTGCCATCAGTCCACTACTGTTGTATCCCCCACATATATGGTGGGACTGGGGCCATATATGTGTGGGCATCACCTACACAATACATGTGTACCCTTATGCACTCCAGAGGCCAGTGTATGTAACAGTGGTATATGGCCCTGTATTATTGAGTCTAGGGAGGAGCATCATAAATGACCTAGGCTGCTACAAGATGTGAGGGTATCAGGGCTAAGCTGCCTTAAGGTATCTGGATGTACAGTATCATATACTTCACCTGTATATACATTACTGACATGGATCTGGTTAATGCAGGACTACTGTCCCCTGCCATACAAACAGTTATGTTTGTCAGTGTGCTCATGATGGTGTCAGTTATGCCATGTTATGTAACAGTTATAACCCATGTGGTCAAATGACGTCTTTACCACCTACTGAGATTGTACAATGTGTAGATAGAGGCTGCTGAACTATACACCTGCATTACATACTGTTGATTGTTTGGTATCCTGTGGCCAAGTTAGTCTTCCCTATTGTACAATCTGAATGGCTTGGCCTGGACAGCAACAGTTGTGAACCTTTCCAGACTACTGTATTACTGTAACTGGTTCACAGTTGCATTACTATGTTTATATAGTTGCCAGTGTCTGAACAGCTATATGGCATGGCACATAGAACTGTAATAGTACACAATTAAAGGTTTCCATGTCTGCAAACCTGTGGGTGGTGTTTTTCCTAAGACCTCTCTGTGGGTATATGTTGCAGGCAACGATTGTCATTTGTATGGGTGGCACATACAGTGTCCAGTCATTCAGGGGTTAACTGTAGGCATAGTGGCAGTTCCATATTGTGTGCACCTTCTACTTACGTATCTTACTTTATGTATAACTGCATGTGTATGTGTTGTCACATGTATATCTATATATGTATGTATATGTATATATATATATATATATATATATATATATATATATATATATATATATATATATATATATATATATATATATATATATATATATATATATATATATATATATACCTGTATCTGCATATCTTTGTCTGTGTATCTGTATCTTGAGGATGTTGATGGCTTCCACATATTACATTTCTCATGGGAGTCAGACTCTACTGCATGATATGTTACCAATACCAGCCTGACATCATACAGGTGGGCTGTAGTACTGGTAACATTGTGTGCCCATTTTGTCTCAGGTCCTGGTTATGGGATCTGCAACACTTGGTAGTGTTTGGCTGGGGGGATTCCTAGTCATACAAGATGTATAGTGTGTGGGGCCTCTCAACCCCATTAATGGTGCATGAGGACATATGTGTCATTTGTTAATCTGCCATTGCTATCTACAGATGTATGGCCATATATACCTGTAGAGATATATATATCTACTAACATATATATAACTATGTCCGTATATACCTATATAGATATATATCTGCGTACACATATGTAACTTGCTGTATATATGTAGACATATAGGTGTAGACACATATATGTGTCGATGTAGGCATTTGCATGTATGTATGTTCATATATATTGATATATATGTATATAGTTTCAGAAATATATATATCTACGGATATATATATGTTGTTTCTGTTTAGATATTTATATATGTACACAGACATAACTCTAGATGTTGGTATACATTCTCTGTACTTTTGCATGACTGGACTGGCTGATATGTTTCTGAAAACATCAGATGTATTTGTATCTGTCATGGCTTAGTGGTACATCACCTTGTCTATGGTGTACAGTGTCCTGGGTATGAGGCCTGCAGGAGCTGTGTATTTTGTTGCTGGGCAGAACACGGCCCATTGGATACAGTGTGATGAAAGCACTTTTGAGCATTTGTACATGGGTTTGCGCGGGGGGTAAGCTACACAGATTAAGCAATATAAAAGCCAACTGAGTGTATGGCACTGTAACCGGAAGGTCCATGTTCTGCCATGCAACAAAGTAAACAGTGTCTGCAAGGCTTGAACCCATGATCCAACACACCATAGACAACATGAAGTACCACTAAGACACATACATACATCTGATGGCACCAGAAACATGTCATCCAGAACAGAACAGTACATGTACTTCAACATCTAGATGTATGTGTGTGTGTGTACAGATACATACATGTATATATATATATATATATATATATATATATATATATATATATATATATATATATATATATATATATATATATATATATATATATATATATATATATATATCAGAATAGATATATATACCTCACTCTCTCCATGCATACATCTATACAAATCTGTCTACATATATATGTCAAGATATATATATATATGTATATATATATATATATATATATATATATATATATATATATATATACAGAAAATAAAATATATATATATATGGGTTCATATGAATCCGTCGACAGCCGAAACATCGACACTTACCTCATCGACACCAAAGCATCGACCGTTCAGAACATCGACAATCCAGGTAAGCGATTTTCCCCCTTACAGGACCCATGGTAGCACTTGTTTCGCTAGTACGATGTTATGGACAACGCAAATTCTCAACAGTCGCTACCATGGGTCCTAAGTGCTACCATGGGTCCTGTAAGGGGGAAAATCGCTTACCTGGATTGTCGATGTTCTGAACGGTCGATGCTTTGGTGTCGATGAGGTAAGTGTCGATGTTTCGGCTGTCGACGGATTCATATGAACCCATATATATATATATATGTGCAGATATGTATATGTGTATATATATAGATATATATATATATATATATATATATGCGTGTGTGTGTGTGTGTGTGTGTGTGTGTGTGTGTGTGTGTGTGTGTGTGTGTGTGTGTGTATACAGATATATATCAATAGATATCATAGAGAACATAACAAAGACATATATGACCACAGGCACCGTTAATGGGGGTGAGGGGGCTGAAGCAACATATGTCTCACACATAGTGATATCCCCCCTGCAATACAGTACTGACTGTTTCAAATGCCATAACCAGGACCTGCCAATACACGGCCACAAGATGTTATCAGTAAGACATCCCACCTGTATTATGTCAGGCGGGTATTGATAACATATCATGCAGTACAGTCTGGCTACCATAGTGAATGTACAATGTGTTAGCAATGAATGGTCCTATGATACCTATACCAAACACATGTATGCAAATACTCATATGCAGATATATATATATATATATATATATATATATATATATATATATATATATATATATATATATATATATAATATATATTAATGGTTCTACCTGACATAATCGAAACCCCAGAACACCGACAATGAAATTACCGACACCACATAACCGACAGTGCAAAAACACGAAACCTCACATGCCCGACAACGAAATAACCAATGGTACACAAACAGGAAACCTCATACACTGCACACACCACAATAACAACAATCAACAAACAAAACACATCCCCTGTCCAAAACCACACACACAACACAAGCACACCAAAATCCCTACAAACCCACACTAAACCACACATACACAACTATCTACAACCCTAACCCAAACCCTAACCCTAAGGTCCGTCACTATCGCATACTCAGCTAACCCGCGCCCTAACCCTAACTCACTTAACCCACCCCTAACCCAAAGACTATCACTACCGCACACTTACCTAACCCAGTCCCTAACCCTAACTCACTTAACCCACCCTTATCCCCACAGACCGTCAATATCCACACTTACCTTACTCGCACCCTAATGTCCGTCACTACCGCATACTTACACAGCCTTTTCCCATGTCGGCATCCTCGGTGTGGGTGTTTTCACCCATCGCGTCGGTCTTCTGCTTGTCGATCTTCTGGCGCTCGCGATTCGCTTGTCGGTGTTTTCCGCTGTCGATGATGTCAGGTAGACCCATATTAATACATATATTAATATATATATATATATATATATATATATATATATATATATATATATATATATATACATATGTATAGATATATATGTAACTACACAGACACACACAGAGGTATGTCTAGGAAGATACATAAGAGGGTGCACACCATACTGAACAGCCAGTATCTCTACAGTTGCAACCTCATCCAATGGACATTGTATGAGTCACCCATACCACAGACAAGTGTTGCCTGACACATATACCCACAGAGAAGTCAATGGATGTAACACATCATACAGGTTGATGTACATAGGAAAGGTTCAGTTGTGTACTATTACAGTTGTATATGCCATGTCATATAGCTGATTATGCTCTGACATACATACAAACAGAGTAATGCAGCACTCAAACATATCATTTAGGACAGTAGTCCGAAAGCATGACATCTGTTGGTGTCCATGTCAAGGCCTTCAAGTAATCCAACAAAAAAGACTGATGTGGCCACAGCATAACAAACTATCCACAGTATGTCATGCAGATGTATAGCCCAGTGGCCTCTAAATACACTCTGCATGCAATCCTTAGGGTGAAAAGACCTGGATTGACACTATGGGTGGTATCTGTCACATAACAATGCATAACTGTATTCATCACAATCACACTGATGGCAGTCAGCAGTAGGCCAGCAATGTTCACAAGGTGAAATTTATTGTAATCTACATCTGCATACCGTAAGGCAGCTTACTACTGGTGGTCCTCACATGTTGTAACACCTTGGGATACTTGTGGTGCATACCCCCAATACACTGCCTTACAGGGGCATAGCACACTGTTGCATACACTGACCTCAAGACTGCAGAGGTGCACACATGTATTGTGCAAATGAAGCCCACATATATATGGTGCATATTGTCTGTACACCATTAGTTATTGACAGCATACCTGATAACCAGCCAGTCAGATAACAGACTGCTGGACATGTTGTGTGTAGTAGGGGCTGTGTCCAAGGACATTACCAGGATATTCTGTGTATGTGTGTACAGTACTATGGTCAATGTACGTATGGCAGGGGTCTGCGGCCTTCACTATTCAAATAGCCTATCCTGACCCCTCACCCACCAAAGTAATGTCACTGGGGGGCACAACACCTATCTGACTTCTACAATGAAGATAGCAGAACATATACGATCTCATATATAGTTATACTACATATAATATAACCACATGTATAACAACAATACCTAACATATGTCCATACCTGTTTTCCTGTGTTGGGATGGCTGGGTCTGTGTGTGTGTGTGTGTGTGTGTGTGTGTGTGTGTATGTGTGTGTGTGCGTGTGTGTGTGTGTGTGTGTGTGTGTGTGTGTGTGTGTTGTGCAGTAGTGTATCCATTAATCCTCACAGGTACTAGGAACCACTACTGCAGGGCTGAAGAGACAGCTGTGGCTCCAGATCTGCAGGTTGCAGACCCCTGGTTTAGGATGATTGACGACTGTATGTGCAGTGGCGTAACTACGAGAGGTGAAGTGAGGCAATTGCCACAGGTCACCAAGCAGCAGCGGGCACTTTGGGCAGGGGCGGCTCGTCCATTCTGACTGCAGCCCTCCCACATAGAAAATAACAAAAACAAAAAAAAAATCTGTAAAACATAAAGACAGTGAGCGATCCCAGACTGCCTTACCAGCAGTCCTGATATGGACACATGGACATGGAGAACAGAGGTGGTCCGGACTGCTTCAGCTGCAGTCAGGACCAATGAGGAGGACTGAGCTGCTCTCGTGGGACTTTTTCAGTGCGCGGGCTTCGGCTTCAGGTAGGTGTTTGGATTGTGGGCTTGCTTGCTGTTGTTCAGTCGCTTCTTTGTGGATCGGACTGTTTGTTCGGGTGCACGGATCAGTCTGTAGCTTGCTTGCTGTTCGGTCGCTCACTTGGTCTC
>NC_056728.1:1989233362-1989315862 GCF_019279795.1 Protopterus annectens | reverse complement strand
CTAGCTCAAAGTTGGGGCATGCCATCCGAGTTTGACAGTTCAGAGAGGGTTTCTCGTGCCAAGAAGTTTCATGATGAACTTTCAAATGACAGCAGACTGGAGTCAGCAGAACAGCGCTATAAGGTCGAAGTGTTCAACAGAATCATCGACTACGCCATTGTCCAGATAACACGATTCAAGTCACTGTGAGATACTGACCAAGTCTTCACATGCTTGAAACCTATGACAATTACTGAAATGAATGATGACGAACTGCTGAAGATGTCGAAGAGTCTGATCACGGAGTACTCGGATGTCATTTCAGATGAGCTGTCTGACCAACTGCTCCTGCTCAAAATGACTTTCAGTGTCACATTGTCAGCGCTGAAATCTATCAAGGACTTGGCCGAATTCATCTTGATAACTCATTCAGAATCATCTTCCAGCTTTCCAGATATAATCACTGCTTGTTTGCTGTATCTGACACTTCCTGTGACAGTTGCCAGTGCTGAAAGAAGTTTTACGAAGTTGAAGTTGATAAAGACATTCTTGCGTAGTACAATGTCTGAGGTTCGACTTAGTTCTTTAGCCATTCTGTTGATTGAGAGCCGACGCCTGGAAGACGTGGACACTGACAAGATCATTGATAGTTTTGCTGATATCAAAGCCCGCAATAAGTAATTCTAGGAGTAGGATTGAACAATGGAGGTACAATTCACATTCTGGTATCTGTATAATGTACTGTTTTATAATTGTTTTTTTTTTTACTTTTTGCTGAAATAGCATGTCTCCAGATTTCAGTGTTTTATGTCACTGTCATAGGTCAAGCGAACGTGACTATATGTGATTTCTTTGGCTTCGGTCATCTCGATGGCTTGGGTTCCCGGGGGGGGTGATGTTGGGGCGCCTAGGAAAAGTTTGCCGCAGGGAGCTTCTAACGTAGTTATGCCACTGTGTATGTGTATTGCACTTACAACACATGGGCTCTGTACAGACTGTGGTAGACACCATTGTTCTCCGTCCAGTTCTATCTGATGTTACATGCCACTCCAGTATTAACCTTGTCTATCATATGTATCTGTGGCTGCATTGCCATTGGATATGGGTATGCCTTTACTCACAGGTGTCTGCTATGCTGTGCTATTACCTGCGTGTTGAGCCCACTATAATCGCACGTACATGTGTATTCCCTCATACAATATATATTCCAGAGTTGTGGCAGTCTGCCTGTAGTTTGCCCAGTACCTTTTGACATGCCTAGCAGCCTACTGTAAATACCTAGTGTGCTGTTATGTCCAGTTAATTGCAGGACATACTGCTGCCAGGCCAGCATAACTGTTGTGTGTTATTGACAAAGCTGTGTTATGCTGCACAGATGTATGTCAATCTCTACTGGGTAGTATGTGGCCATGTGAACTCAGCAGCACCAAGTATTATGTGTATGGACAGACTAGCGTGTGTGCATGCATGCACTGTGTGGGCATATGCACACCAGTATTGTCATGATATACCCATGTACATGGCTAGTAACATCCACATTGGGAGGTGTGGTCCACATGTCTCGCATGAAGGGGACATATGTACACTTCTGGACTGACCACAGAGTGCCACACTGCCCACATATAGTGGTCATATACCTGCTGTAGTCCACAGCATCATTACTGTGCTAGCAGTGGGTTCATACAATGCTGCCCCCTTGTATGTCTGTCTGTAGGCAATGGTGCACATGTCTACAGCAGATGGGACCACCCACATCTAACATGTCTGTTAAGACATCCCATATGACACTGGCAACAGTCTACATATATACCCACAATACATCCATGATATCCCCTTGCACTACAATGTTGGGACTATTGGTACTGAGGTAGGACTCTACTCCATGTTCTGGACATATTGTAAACTGATATGTGTGCACATATATCCGCATATCTATGTAGATATATACACATATACATATCCACATACATATATGGCCATATACATATCCACATACATATATGGGGATATATATGCACATATATACATATAAATACCACACATATACATATATACAGCACTGACTTCAACAAGTGGCTAAGGGTCTGATGTCATTCAAAGGAGATCCGTTATCTGTCTGCCTTGGGCGACAAAATGTACAAACCAGAATGCTCTGGCAGAGATAGACTGCAAGTGTTACCCCTGGAATTCAGGTTACTGGGTACAGCTCCTGGCACCTTCATATTGCCTAATCTAGGCAAGGTTCAAAGGGCAAAACAACCACTGTAACAGATACAAGCTTGCAAAACTGCCAGTAATGCGACTTAGTGTTAGACATCTAAACCTAAACAGGCACTCTCCTGAGCCACACATACAAATGGGGGACATAGATATCTGTGCAGTACCTGGGACTTGGTGCAATGCTCCAGAGAGCACACCTGTAATACCTGCCTACAACACTTATCACACATCAGGCAACAAACCAAGACCACAACACTACAGGTGGAGGAGTGTCCATATTCACCAAGGTCATTCACACCTCCAGCCTAGTGTCAAACACAATGCATCTGAGAATCACCAGATGCAACTAACACTATGTAAGACTGCAATCCAAATTGTAGTTGCCTACTGATCCCCTCCATGGTCCAAGGTTCTCACTACACCATTATAAACATACTGGACAATATTAAGATACAATCAAACACCATAATACTGGGTGATTCCAAATACTCTACCATTAACTGGGAAAAGAACTCGTGTACCACCACCCTTTACCAATGGTTCCAGGAACCCATACATTTCAACCCCCTGGATCAACTAATCCATTGTCCAACCAGGGTCTCCAATATCCTAGACATGGTCATTACCAACATGGGTGTCAGATGCCCCACACCACTGGCCACCCCTCATAGGTCAGGTCTGACCATTAGGTAATCACCGTTGGCATCCACATCCCACCCCCACCCGACAGTAAGTATCCTCCATGAATACCCTCTGCAAAGCCTACACCATGCTACTCAAGTCAGATGTGACAGACCTCATGACACTCATGGAGATGAGAGCTGAACATGCAACTGGTGATTCCTACACTAAGACACCGTGTGGGCACATCCACTCATGCATGCATTGCGCCATCCCACAAAAACCTGTAACACTGTCCTCCAAACAAGGAAGCATTTCCTGTGCTCCATTGCCATGAACAGTCTATACAACAGAAGGAAGACACTGTTGCAGTTAATCGGATAATCCCAAAATAGAAACTGCTCCCTTACCAGCCTCAGTAAAAAGCTACTATCCCTCAAAATCTGCCACAGTGTATTACATAAATATAATTTCCATAGATTCCAAAGACAACCACAAGGCATTCTATAGTTATGTCTAGGATCTATACTGCAATGCTCAGAATTGCTCTGTGCTACAACAGATTGCCATTAAATATACTGATTCAAAGGAGTGTTACAATATCCAGGCAGGCCGATTTAGTGTCACATTCAGCCTCCCTAACCCCCTAAAGGCACATCTCAGTAACAAAAGGTTGCCAAATTCCAGTAATCATGGCCACACAGGTGGAATCTGCCGACTCCACTGCTAGGAATACAGTAGCCATGGGACCAGATGACATCCTGGGCTGTGTAGTACATGCACTACTACATAACCCTGCATCTCACCTAAGTGCCATATGTAATCATAGCCTTACCTCAGGCGTCTATCCCACTGAGTGGTGCACAGCTGCAGTTATCACACTCCACAAGGGGGAATCCACCTTGGATCCCAGGAACTACAGTTCCATAAGTCTGACGAGCCTGATCTGCAAGGGCATGGAATGCATTATCATGCAACTCATTAACAAAGACATTGGCAACCAGTAAACACTGGACCCCACCCTGGTTGGGCTCATGCAGGGCTGATCTTGTCACCTGACCCTGTTTGACTACTTCAGTATTCAAAATGAAACGCTGTACAACAATGGCCAATGAAGTAAAGTTCTCTTGGAGAATAGGTAGTGTGGTTAAATGATATAAAACTTAAAAGTGCAATATATATATAGCAAAAAACTTGCATATATTTCCAGTACTTAAATTAAATGCACTTACAAGATATTCACGCTGTGAATGCAGTTATACCATAGCGAAATGATGGCTCCAAAGTATCCAGTCTTATGATGGCTTCAAAGTATCCAATCTTTTTGGTCTGATATACAAAGTATCCACACTGAAGAGGTAGTAGCTGCTATGTGACTGTGATGAACTGTGATAACAGCTTAACCAGTCTAACAGATCAAATAAAAGCTTCTAGCTTTAATGGCAGTTAAAATCCTTTTATTGTAGGAAAAGTTAAAAATCTTCATGTCAAGTTAAAATCTTGATGTAGACTAAAACAGTCCCTATGTATTCCAAATGATAAGCGCTTTCGGTATCTTTTTCAGATCGTAGAGATTGGGACTGGATCTTCCAGTCCCAATCTCTACGATCTGAAAACTTCCAGTCCCAATCTCTACGATCTGAAGCTTCCAGTCCCAATCTCTACGATCTGAAAACTTCCAGTCCCAATCTCTACGATCTGAAAACTTTCAGTCCCAATCTCTACGATCTGAAAACTTCCAGTCCCAATCTCTACGATCTAAAACTTCCAGTCCCAATCTCTACAATCTGAAGAAATTCCAGTCCCAATCTCTACGATCTGAAGAAGATACCGAAAGCGCTTATCGTTTGGAATACATAGGGACTGTTTTATTCTACATCAAGATTTTAACTTGACATGAAGATTTTAACTTTTCCTACAATAAAAGGATTTTAACTGCCATTAAAGCTAGAAGCTTTTATTTGATCTGTTAGACTGGCTAAGCTGTTATCACAGTTCATCACAGTCACATAGCAGCTACTACATCTTCAGTGTGGATACTTTGTATATCAGACCAAAAAGATTGGATACTTTGAAGCCATCATAAGACTGGATAATTTGGAGCCATCATTTCGCTATGGTATAACTGCATTCACAGCGTGAATATCTTGTAAGTGCATTTAATTTAAGTACTGGAAATATATGCAAGTTTTTTGCTATATATGTTGCACTTTTAAGTTTTATATCATTTAACCACACTACCTATTCTCCAAGAGAACTTTACTTCATTGGCCATTGCTGTACAGCATTTCATTTTGAATACTGTTTTTACTTGTTACTGATAGCTGTACTTTAGCATTAGGAGGTACCCTTTCTTTACTGTTTGACTACTTCAGTCTCCGGAGCTGTGGAGGAGGGTAAGGCAGTGAACTATCTGGACTTCGCCAAGGCCTTCGACAACATCACCCAGTCTAGAGACATAAACATGTGAAGCTGGCCATAAACACCTGTGTCACTCGATGGGTTGCCAACTGACTTACCGACGGAACCCAGACTGTAAACGTAGCCATGTCCGATCCATGCTCCAGACAATTGACTAATTGGAGTACGTCAGGGTCGGTCCTGGCTCAGCTCTTGTTTGGCATCTACTTCCTTGAAGTGCAGGCCAGCACTATGGAACTCTGGCTAACAAAGTTCACAGATGACTGCAAACTGGGAGCCATTATTCGATCCCCAAATGATGTGGATATTCTACAACATGGCTTTACAAAAACAGATGCTTGGTGCCAGAGCCATGGGCTCAAGCTTAATGGCAAGTAATGTATAGTTATCCCTTTTGGACATACCATGTACCCATAAAGTACCACATAGGTGGCAGTACACTAAGCACAACAGTGTGCTGACAGACAGTGGGACACAGGTGAACAGTGGTCTCACCTTCATTAACCAAATAGCAACAACAGTAAGTAAATCCTCTTATGTGGCACACTTCACCACTGAGGGCTTTACATCCAGAGAAAAGGGGGTAATTGTCCCACTGTACTCATCCATCATTACACCCTGTATAGAGTACAATACCCCATTTGGTGTGCACCTCACAAGACAGCTGCGACAGCTGGGAAGGCAGTGGAAGTACCTCACTATAAGAATTACAGGCATCAAACAGATGGCCTATGCTGACCGTCTAGACATCCTCCAGCTATACTCTGTGGCATACTGTCTACACAGAGGCTATGTCAAACCCTGGGAAATTACATCTCTAATATGTGTATTTATTGCCATGTATAGTACATGTGTCTATGTGCTTTCATTACTGCAGCAAAGGGTATTGAGTGTCATGTCTGGGACACACAAGTATATGAGGCCTGCACAGCACTGTTATCCATGTGAATGTGTGACATGCAGGGGTAGCAACCCATGGTACATGCTGACACACAGACATGCAGGGTAACATGGCATTGTTACTGCTGAGACTGCTGTCCCAGGGAAGGGTGCAGTGCTAACATTACTACTGACAACAAGCACACCTGTGGCCATAGCTGCACTCTGAGGGCTCACTGTCATGTACCTAGTGTGTGGGCTGTGTCACCATATATATCCCCTACTGGATGATACTCAGACATGTGGAATGTCACTGTGGAGTACCGTCGGTACAGCACATGTTAGTGAGGGCTTACAATATGTAGTAATGGCATACTCATTGTTGTCAAACATCCATCTGTTGACATATTCATCCTACTGCATAGCTACTTGCCAAACTGGTGCCTGTCAGTCCCTCTACAGATGTGCAGATGGCAGGTCACCAGCTGGGATATGTACAGACAACCTATGCTTGATTGACACTGACATGTGTGGCCGGATGTGTACCACCTGTCACATATAGGAGACATCACCCTGTGTGGGCCACATGCCACCGGTACCTACCCTACATTACCACAGTCAACTGAACATGCTTGGGTACATGTCTCCTTCACAGACACTAACCACATGTTGTATGACATGTTGCATGCATGTCAACTGGATCACCTTGGTAGCTATGTGTAGAAGGCACCTAGAGGATTGGCTGATGCATGTCGCTCTCACCCTGCCAGTCACTAATGTGGTGTCTGTCAATAGATTGCCTGCTGGCACATGGCAGGTGGCAAGATACCAATGTACACACACCCCCTACACATCCACTCCCTCCATGGACAACAGCCAGGTACACAGCTATGACCACCACCAGCAATGCACCACAGTATTGACATGTGTACATGTGCATTACTGAGGATAGCATTGCTTGTATGTTAGTACACCTGTAGTTGAAAAGTCCATGACTGCTTCACAACCACCACCACTCCCATTGCCATAGTCAGATGTGGCTGCTGCTGTATTGACATGACATGTAGCCTGTTACACTCCTCTCCCTAACAGCCACATGTGCCTTGCAGTACAAGCACAACAGTGTTGTACAAATGGGTTGGTAGGCGTGGGAATCCCATTGAGGTCTGCCACATGTGTGTATGTGTGCATTTCTGCATAGCTGTAGGGTACACCATTCCGAGGTCACATACTCCTATTACAATACACATTGCCACACAGTAGTGCAGATATTGTTGTTGTCACCCATAGGTGTGACATCACAATGCAACACCCTACTATGCCTGTGGTGTGTGCATTACATACATATCCCTGTGGTACCACTGTTGTGCTATGCAATGGGTTGTTTTGGTGTCATGGGCAATGTGTGATTGTGGGTATGTCAGAGTATCAAGATGGATTCCAGTGTGTACAATATCCAGTGTGGGATGTGGGTGCTGTGTACACTTTCATTACACCATGGTATACCCGGTATATGGCCCATGTACCACTCTCTGGTGGCCACTGTCACCATCACCCATACAGGTAACTGATAACAGGATACAGCCCAATTACACATGTGCTGTGTCCAGCCTACCTTTAACACATTGGACACATGGACTAGTTAGTTATCAACAATGCACACAGGTCTCTAAGATGTGTGTCTGCCTGTTATGTGTCAGTCAATGAGTATATGATGGTATGACACACTATATATTCTCCAAATACAAACATTGAATCCCCCATTATCATATTGTACATGTCTGTGGATGTTCTCCATGTAGCATGTGACCTGGTACACACCTCACCCTACAGATGGTGTCGTGTGTGCAATGAAAGCCACACAGTTCAAGTAGCACTACATACCTAGGTAGGGGTCTAGACACAGTGTCGCCAAGTAAGGATGTGTGTGTATGTGGATGGGTTGACATAAGGGTGCAGATTATACATGTGCCAGAAGCCACCGGTCAATGTTGCACGAGCAATAACTGTTATACATACCTGTGACATGTGTGCAACTGTACACCAGATATGTCACAGCGGTGTCACCACAGTGACATATCCTTGTGGAATATGACTGTAGACCATCCTCCTGCTGGCACATGTATGCCTACAACACAAATGGATAACATTATGGAGATAACAATCAGTGTTACCAACAACTGAAATGCATCACAGCTGAATGGCTACACTACCTGACATGTATGCATTACACATTACCCCTGATAACATCTTACACTGCAGTATATTGCAGCACTCTATTACAGTCACCATGTGAATCAGAACCATATTAGTCTGTCCCTGCATCAATGCTATGTATGACAGAGATGTGGCACAGGTATCATCATATGCACAGAGTGTGTTAAATGCATCATAGCTGCATGGCTA
This sequence comes from Protopterus annectens, assembly GCF_019279795.1. Taxonomy (NCBI): domain Eukaryota; kingdom Metazoa; phylum Chordata; order Ceratodontiformes; family Protopteridae; genus Protopterus; species Protopterus annectens. The sequence continues at coordinate 1,989,307,336 of NC_056728.1, read as the reverse complement.
CACTACCTGACATGTATGCATTACACATTACCACTGACAACATCTTACACTGCAGTACATTGCAGCACTCTATTACAGTCACCATGTGCATCAGAACCATATTAGCCTGTCCCTGCATTGATGTTATGGATGACAGGAATGTGGCACAGGTATCATCATATGCACAGGGTGTGTTGTGGTGTGCCAGAGGCCGAGAGTGGTCCATACATGTGTCACCATGTGTGTGAGTAAGGGTTTGGTTCTTTGATTGGAGCATCATGATGTGGTGTGTGTCAGTATGGGGTCGCCCTAGGTGTGGTTGCATAGTGTGTGGGTATGCATGCACACAGTTCTGCCATGTGGCTGCTGCCTCCAGCCATGGACATGCTGACTGTGCCTGTCAGGGATTCTATGGGCACATACAGGTACAGAGCTTGAGGTGCTACTCTCCCCTGATGATGACAGATGTCCACTGGAACCATGTCCCACCTGGGACTGGCCAGGGCCACGTGCACGAGGCCTGCTGTAGTGTGGTGTGGACAGCACCCCAAGTGGTGTGCTGGGGCTGGTACCTCCACTATGGGAGTGGTTGGGCATCCTGGCATGTCCACATTGATCACCAGCTGCTGGTGTTTCTGGCCTACGTCCACGTGGCCAATGCACCATTCCCACCACATGTTCAAGTACAGATATACCACGGTCGAGGAGGCCCACCATCTCACCCCACCATTTATCCATGACCTTGGTCTGTTCATGGTGGGCAACAGCAAGTTCACAGAGGTTGCCACTTACAACTGAAAAAGCAGACCTCTGCAGCCTCAGGCCCTGTCTGGTGTAAATTTCCATATGTGCCTCCATTATGGCCTGATACATGCTCCTGGTGGTACCAGTTGCAGCACTTCTGCCAGGGCATGATGACCTGTGGCCCTCCCATGAGCACCACAGTACATCTGCCGATGTGGTGCCCTGCTGGACATCCAGCTATGCCAACTGTAACCCGACACAGTTGGCATGGACACCACACTTTCCTGGTCACTGCCACCAACCGCCAACTGTCCCTCTGCTATGGCCACATGTGATGGGGTTTGTAGGGACACTGTAACTGTGTGTGGGCATGGGGTGTCTAGGAGGGTGATGACACATGGTGCAGTGACAGCTTCTGACAGCCCCACCTGTGCCTCAACTGTACCATCATCAACATCGGTGTCTGTGTGGACACCTACCTCAGTTTGTATGCAGGAGGGACCCTGACCCACCTTGCCACCTGTGGGGGAAACAAATACAAACTTTAGGACCTGTACAGCATTGCACAACAGTGCACACACTCACACACACTCACACACACTCACACACTCTCACACTCACACACACTCACACTGAGAGTCCACCTTACTACCTCCCTTTCCCTGGGTTTACAGACAGTCCCACATTCAGTTACATATGTTTCCCATCCTGCATGGCACTTGCTAACATACACTCATTACTACTACCCATTAACATAACATTCCTCTCCATGCCTACACGTGTGATCACAACACCTGACCTGTTACTCCATCACCTCCCTGACTTGGGTGGAGTAGGTTGTACATGGCCTGACTGCTATCATCCCATATTACCCTATGTATGTCCGGTAATGTTGTACATGGCCCCTATATAGTTGTTGCTGCTACATTCACTACATATGTCACACACCAGAGACTCATACTACAGTCTTGCTCAGTCCATGCCACATCTGCTGCACAAGCAACCCATCATGCAGACAACAGTAATACCTGGATACACTCACTGATGTGCTCTGGTAATTGCCCATTGCATTTGTAGCGCTGCAAATGTGGGTAGCAGGTTATCTATCTGCTGCTGGCAATATGATGTGTATACCTGGTATGCACTTTCCCTCCCAATGCATGTTTCATGCTACAGACCTTGTTATGCTATCAGCTGTCCTGTGTTCACATATCAGATGGGTTGTCCTGGTGTCTCATGTGTCACTCCATGTACATATACAGCACAATCCCAAGGTGAAGTACTGCCATGTGATCAATCCCACTATTGTCCCTGCATACATGGACACCCACACAGACACACATGTACACACACATCTGACATGCATCGACCACACTCCACTAGATTGCACTTACAGACACAATCAACACACACACATATACACACACACACCCACACACACACACACACCCACACACACACACACACACACACACACACACACACACACACACACACACACACACACACACACACACACACACACACACACACACACACACACACACACACACACACACACACACACACACACACACACACACACACACACACACACACACTCCTATATGTCGGTTTATAGGTTCATTGGTTCATAGGTTGGTACTAGGCTATCAGCCCTAGGGCCTATACAAGCCTAGCCTTAACAATTCTCTGGCTAATTCTTCCCACACTATTTACTTCCCTGGACCCCTGCCTAGCAGGGTGACTGATGTGATCCCCGGGGTGAATATCCTTTCTCCCATCCAATCATCAAGGTTCCTTTTGAAGAGGACCAAAGAGGCACTCTGATTGACATGTATGGGCAATCTATTCCAGAGTCTGGGGAGTCTCTGGGTCAGGACACAACTTTTGTACACACAGTCCTCCCATTACCCTTCTGTCAGCATGCATTACATATGGTGCTCAACAGCATGCAGTGCAACTATAGTGACTTCATGCTAGCTGCAGTATACATGTGGTTGATGCATGAGCTGTGTTGGTAGGTGATGGCCCCTCCCCTTGTTAACACTGCACTCATGTACAAAGTGTTACTGTGGACCTGTTCCACACCCTAACTTGTACTGTGCACCATACCTCGCAGGTATAGAAACCATTGCTGCATATGTAGTACTGTGTTGGTTATGTCAGCTACAATGCTCACTGCTGCCCCTATGTGTTATAGCAACTCATTCCTGGGATGATATGTGAACAGATATCATTTGTGAATGCCTGATGTCCGCTTTACAGATCACAACATTAGCAGTGCATGTATGACCAGTACAAGACTATTACACTGACAACCAGCAGACTTTACCATGGTTGTAGGGGGGGTGCCCTACCCATGTCCCAGCCCTCTGCATGGTTGCAAGGTCTACTCATGTGCACATCCCTTGCAGTACATACACTGCTGTCACAAGTGCTGTGGGGTCAGGCTTACATCTGCCATGTTTACTTAACCTGATTGTGTGCAGCTACAGCCATGGGTGTTATTTGACACATGTCCCTACTGTTGGCCATGTGTCCTGCCATACTTCTCATCCCTGTGAACACATTGCACATTGACAGGATGTTAGTTATCTTGCATGTGTCTGTTGTACCCTTCCGATGGGGGTGTTGTTTCACACATATCCATACTGTAGGCTGTGTGTCCTGCCATACTTCTCACCCCTGTGGACACATTGCACATTGACAGGATGTTAGTTATCTTGCATGTGTCTGTTGTACCCTTCCTATACCCCAGCATGGTCTCTACTGTGATGCAGTGCATTTCACAGCAACAAAACGTGAATGTGTACAGCATGTAGTATGGGTAGGTGTGTTAGATGTGTGCATGAAATATCCCATAGCTATTACATGCCCAGTGTATTATCATGCATGAACATGAACCATACTCACCGGCTACAGGCTGCTGCCATGGTGGTATACTGGAGGGACCTACATAGGAGTGTGAGAAAGTTGATGTCAGTGGCCACAGCTGTGGCATTCATTAAGGGTGAGTGCATCATTACCTTACATCAGCAGTAGAATTCCACAATAATACAGTTTATGCACAACTGTTTATTACTACTACACAGCAACAGACTATGTATATGACATCTCAGATTTGCATGATGTACCTGTACAGATGCAGATGCATACACAAGAGTAGTGTACTGATGTGCCCTGGGGCCTTACCTGCACGCTCCTCAGCTGGTGTGTCAGAGGCACCCACCTCCACAATGTGCCCTGCCAGGTGTTGTTGCTGCAGGCAGGCAGGAGCCACAAGGCTGCTGAGAAGCTCCTCCACATGGGTAAGGGGTGGATAGGCAGGGGTCCCCCCTGTTGCAAGGTGGTCCCCCATATGGCAGCTGCATGCTGACATACATGGCGAAGCAGGTCAGTGCATTGATGCCGGACCTGCTCATAGATGCGGTTATGCAGTCTGACGTCATTGATCCTGTGGACTAGCTTATTCCACAGGGCGGTCCTCTCCTGCTGATCGTGGGCTGTCCAGCCAAACAGCTGTTCATAGTGCTGTACCAGATGGTCTATTATCACCTCAGTTTCAGTGGTGATGTAGGATGGCAGACGTGTGCGCCATGTTCCCTGGAAGACATAAAGATGGAAACAGGTCTGAGCCACTCATACAACAGGGTTACCATAGTTCTTTATACACATATTTGTCTTCCCCTACCATATCAGCTGCAACAAACAAATCACAGAATGCAATTGGTATGTTGGCTGCTTACCTACCATTGGGACATATGTTGTATTGTACCAAGCTTTGTGCTATGTGTTTGTGCCACGGTTTGTGCTATGTGTTTGTAGCCATGCTCCCTGTGGGAACACTATCTTTGCTGGCCTGTTACAAACTATTTCACCTGCATGCCATTGTCAGTGCCACTATAGATATATATGCGTGTGTGTATATATATATATATATATATATATATATATATATATATATATATGTACATATACGTGTAGATATATCATGTAAGTTGTTGATATACCTATATCTGTATGAGTGTCTGTGTATCTGTAGACATACATGTCTCATTCTGTATCACACAGATATTTATCTATATGTGGGGTGCATGCAGACATCTGGTCCGCATTCTGTAACCATCTTTCAGTTACAGCTGCACTGTTCTGCCTTGCTGCAACACAGACAGGTGTCACATGTGAACACAGACTAACATTAGGGTGGTATATATGGTGAGAGATTGCTGGTAAGCCTATTATACACCTATGGCATTTGTGCATGCTATATTACACACTAACATGACTGTCCTGCAAGTGGCGTGTTCTGACACCCATGTGCTTATCGTAATGGCAGTACTTCCACCCCTAGCTATTGCCCATACTAACATAACACACACAGATATTATGGCTTACATCTTTGTCATTCATTGCTGATCTGCACAGTTGGCAGGTATGTTTGAATGCCTACATGGACAGACAGTATTGGCCAGAGCAGTTGCTCAGCAGAACATCATTACAGAGACAACTACAGATGGCACATATCAAACATTCAACATCATATATCCTATTACACTATACTACATACTACATTCAATTACATACATATATGTTTTACATACCTTTTTCTTTTTCTAAAGGGGTGTGACACCTTTCTGTTTTTGGCTTTTCTCTCTCTCTCTCTCTCTCTCTCTCTCTCTCTCTCTCTCTCTCTCTCTCTCTCTCTCTCTCTCACTCTCTCTCTCTCTCTCTCCAGTTGCTAACTACACGCAGCCTTCTGTATAGTGATTCAGATAACCACTGTTATGGCAACCCAGTACAATAAATTGCTGACTCATGTGGGTGTTGTCCCTTAACCTTTCCAGCATGAAGGACATCCTTCGTGGGCAGCAGTGCTACAGACGGCATGTTGCAGTACCTTCTAAAGGAGGACTTGTAAACACAGGCCAACTGCACATTTGTAAGGGGTTCCAGACATAGAGACAGAGTGAGTAGTGTTATGTGTGTTGTATATTGCTGGTCTTACAGTGTTTGCATGTACATAGTAGTTTAGGATGGAATGCAGTCTGTCTGCATAGCTCTCAACTGTGGGCCTATCCACATGATGGCCAGTAGATTGTCTGTTTGCTTTTGCCTGTGCCCCACACAGGTCATGTCTTAGATATATCCATAGCAATCTGTCTGTTATGTGCTATCAGTACATGGCTACATCCCTTTGTGTTTCTGATATCTTATTCCTGCATAAGGGTATGTTGCAACAAATCCTGTAACACCAGCAATTTCCAGGGTGTGTAACAGCAATATTGTGAGTATGGCCCTGTGTTCCTGCCTCTGTCCTCCACATGTATGGCATGCTTTGTCCTGCTGTGATATAGATAGGGGTTGTTTGGAAATGGCCTATCATTATTTACTGCTAGCATTCCTGCTATCATTCCAGTCATATCGTGGACTCCCACATTTGTTGGTCAGGGTCCATACATGAGACAGATACATTGACATTACCACAAGTAATAACTTTCCCCCTAGGGCTTGACTACAGGGTATAATTGGAGGCTGCTGAACTACATCTGTTATTGTAGATTGTTACTTATCTTGAAGGCAAACCCTTTGCCTACTGTTGTATGAATTGAAGGGCTTGGCCTGAACAGCATAGTATGTTATATAGCCGCACTGTCTGCATCTACTGTTTTGTGTGGGCCTTGCATTCATCACTGATTAAATATTTCAAATTCTATGTGCTGTAAATAATGGCATACATTATTGTACAGTACACTATTAAAGGTTGTCTGTGTATACATACCTGTGTGTGGTGTCATATCCTTTGAATTATGAATGGGTATATGTGTAATGTAAGTATTCCCTTTGTGGGAATGGTTGCCACACTACACATGTCACAGGTACCAGTTACAGGGCTTGTGGCTGAGGGATATACTTTGCACCAAGTATGTCCACACTACTTCTACATATGTATGGCTACTAATACCTTTTGTCTGTGTATATGTGTATGTACCTATATATCTCAAATATCTTATCTCTCTCTCTCTCTCTCTCTATATATATATATATATATATATATATATATATATATATATATATATACCTGAACATAATTGTCAATGTATAGATGTGTGTGCATATCTGTACTGTTGTAATGTGTACCCCTTCCACATTATACATTCCCTACAGTAGAATGACTTTTCTGCATGATATGTTACAGATATTGCCCTGATATGTACAGGTGAATTGGATTACTGTTGGACCATTGTAGCTGTGTTGTGGAGGGTCCTGAAGTCAAGTACTGCATATGCTGGATATATGAATACACAGCATATCCGTTAGGGCTGGGGGGGGGGGGGGTTACATAGCACTAATTACCAGGTGTCCCTCATTTGTGCCCCACCCCCATTGACTGTGCTTATGGTCTGTTATGTTGTACTGAGTGGTCCAGGATGTTGTTCCCATGTGATAATGCTATACACATCTCTATCCGTATATATATATATATATCTATATATATATATATATATATATATATATATATATATATATATATATATATAGATATATATGTATATATATATATATATATATATATATATATATATATATATATATATATATATATATATATATATATATATATATATATATATATATATATATATATATATATATACATATACATATACAACAACATATATATATGTGTATATATATATATATATATATATATATATATATATATATATATATATATATATATATAGATCTATACACTGAACATATTTATCTATATATGTGCAATTGCTGTTATATGATTATTTGTGAGTCATACATACACATATATATACCTATAGCTGTCCATCTGTTTACATTTACAGATATGTATCTGTCCATATGTCCATGCATGTTTGGCTTATATGTTTGGCCTGTGCCTCATTCTCTTGGCAATTGACATGGATGATCTTAGGATTGAAGTCAGTCATTTGTGCCGACACCTTTGTGTTTCAGACTTTTCATTTCCTTCAAAATATGTGTTCTAGTACATGTAACTGTAACTAACAACGTTGTAAGTGTATTGTAGCAGTATTTGACAGATATCCCTATTTGTACCCACATTTTGGCACACTTTGTCCAGAATTCTTGCATTAAGAGGTTGTGTGGTATGATATTACTACATTTCCTGTGCTGTTGACTAATTGTGCTGGCTATGTTTGTGGAGATAAGAGGGTTATATACATCTGCCATGGCTTACTGGCGAATCACTTTGTGTATGATGTGCAGTGTCCTGGGTTGGGACTTGCAGAGGCTGTATATTTTGTTGCTGGGCAGAACACCAGCCATTGGATACAGAGTGATTAAGGGACATTTGTGCAGTTGTACGTGTGTGTGTGAGGGTTTGCTCGGAGCTAAGCAATGCTAACCTCCGGGTGCATTTTCTTACACTCAGTTAGCTTCTACTTTGCTTAATCTGTGTAGGCAATGCTTACTGCTGCACAAACACACTTATAGATGCTTATTACAGCTTATCTATGCTTACTGCTGCTTATTTGTGCTTACACCTGCATACCAGTGCCTTATTCGTTATGACACCTACACTTCACATGTGCATTTAATGCAGTGCTCCTGGTCAAATTTAAATGTTATTTAGTAGGTTATACAGCTAAACAATGTTCATATACAGATTTCATATGGAAAATAGAATGTGCTGCAGTGGGACTCGAAAGGGGAATGCATGCTCTGACCACTACACTATTGCTGTTCTGCTTCATTTTCATATTTCTACCATAATGTCATACCCATGTTCCCTTCCAATCGCCCATCTACATTAAAGGATAGAAACAACAGAATTACTATCCACTACATCAACTGGCAGACTGTAATGGAAATATCGGAGAAGAATGATATGAGTATACAATAATGTAAAATATTCTTATAACAATGGAAAAAAAGTATTACTTGTTTTCTTGTAGGCGCCATTGTAAAAGGTTTTTTTAGGTTTTTGATGTTAAATTATTTATTATGTTATATTTATGATATTCCTTATTATGAACAAAATTTCTATTTTAAACAATTATATAGACTTCTATTTTACAAATGTATTCAAAATATATTTTATCATATTTTGTGTTTCATCTACGATTAAATGACCTACAAAATAAATAAAACAATTTAAAGAAAAAAAATCCATAAAATGTCTTATGTATGACTTATTCTTTTCTGCTAAAGATTTCAGCAAGTAATCAAGGTAAATGGCTGTGGCTTCAGTAAGGGAGCCTCCACTTCCCACCAGGGTGTGTCTTCTCCGTTCTTGTGTGGCTTTGGTTTTCAAACAAATTTAGGTAAATGAGGGCATGGGCTCCATAAATATAAATATTTTCTGTATTACATTTTTCTTCCCATAGAGATTTTCAGTAATATGTCTTGCTTCCCATAAAGTGACAATATTAGTGTTCCATACATCGTATGCTCTTTTTATGTCATCCATGGTAAATAACTCATAAAGTCTGTTATCCTCTACTATGTTCTCTGTCTTTTGGTTGTAGCTAGTGGTATCAGTTACAAAAATATTTCATCCCTTGTCTGCCTTTAGTATGCATCTGGATTTATCATTGCCTAGCTCAATCTCTGCATTTCTTTCTCCCTGTGTTAAGTTATACATTTTTTTCTTTGGAGGTTTTAATAAGTAGTTTCCTGATATCCATCTCACGTCACTTCAAAAGCAGCTAATGCTTGAGCTAATGGTAGACAGTAGCTGCTAGGCCTTTTTATAGTTTCATTGATGGGTTTATTTACAGAGTCATTAATTTTGCCATGAAACTGTACCTTTAAGTTGAGCTTCCTCACAAACATCAACTCAGGAAATGCAGCAAACCACAACGAAGAAACAGCAAAAAACGTGTAGACCAGAAATCCTCACCCTGGAGTGTTATAAAACGTTTCAGCAAAAGCAATGAATAAAAATCTTGTGTTCCACTTCCTTAAAGTTGTAACAAGTATAACAGCAAATCTAAAGATCCTCACGACAAAATGATGAACCAAGTAGTAAAATAGAAATCTTTATTCCACAAAAACGAACTCCAACACAAGCGCTTTCACCCAGCTTCTATAGGAGATTCTTGGATGACATTTGTATTTTTTGGGCAGGCTCTGAAAGGGACTTTCAGGATTTCATTAAATATTTAACTCAAACCACCAGTTTTTTACGTTTCACTTATGAAATTAATGGAAGTAGTTTACATTACTTGGACATCAAACTAACTAAAAAACCTAACAATGTTGGGTTTGTCTCCCAAATATACAGAAAAAAGACACATAGTAACTCCTTTTTGCATTTTAGCAGTGGGCACCCTTTGCACATTAAGAGGGGTATTATTAAGGGACAACTAGTGCGTGCATCCAGAATTTGCAGCACACAGGATTTGTTTTTTGAAGAGACAGAATTTCTTAGAAGCTCTTTCTTGGACAGAGGATACCCTGAAGAATTGTTTCAGGACATTCTTGGTGAAGTTACAAGAAAAAGAGATGCACATTTTCCACCGCTTTTAGGGGTTAAAGCCATTATTCCTAAGAGGCAGAACAAATTGGAAGACAACTTTGGCAGTAGTTTTACATACACCTATTCACAGGATGCACTTTTTATTGAAAGTACAGCAAGTAATTTTTGGCCCATTATTCATATGCAAGATGAATTTGAAAACATGTTTTCTAACAAAATTTCGTTTGTTAGAAAAAGAGGTATTAACTTGAAGGGTATCTTTGAAACCAAAACTAGCTCTAACAAAAACTTGTACACTAATATAGTGCCCAAACATAAAGGTACTTATGCATGTGGTACGTGCCATCAATGCAAGTACATTGCAAACACTGACAAAATCACCATACCCTCTAGATGTATTACCATAACATCTAAAGAGTATTTCTCCTGTTATTCAACTAAAGTAGTATATGTGGGAGTTTGTCAAAATTGTTTATCATTTTATATTGGCAAAACAGAACGGGAACTTAGACGTAGGATATATGAGCACATGAATGATATTAAAACAAAAAAGGAGACTAATGCTTTTGTTAAGCATTCAGAACAGTGTGCCAACGTCTCTATCCGTTTCTTTGTCGTGGACAGGGTAGTTTATGACAAGAGGGGTGGTGATTGGAAGAATGCTCTAAACATCAAAGAGCTAATTTGGCAGTTGAGGCTTGACGCTACAAGAAGCCCTGGTTTGAATGACGGAATTAGTTTGGCTTGTATTTTGAAAGATAGGCACAGCAAATTATAAGTCACAAATTATGTGTATCTTCATGCACTCCTACACACAAACATTTTTTGTACTTTTTGCACTTTTTTGCATTTTTACATTTATGGTATGCAAGTATGTATCTTGTGTCTCTTCAAACTGCATTACTCCCTTGCAACAGAAACTTATTATAAAATGAATTTTATGTTAGAACTATTTATGATCTTATACTTATCTAGGTTTAGGTACGTGTATATACATATTTTTTTCACAACTTGATTTTAACATTCGTGTGCTTTAATGACTTACATAGGGCAAATATCAAATAATGTAATTATTTTTATTTAGTATAACATTATTTATATTTCACATAACAGCAATATGTAAGATCAATTTATGTATTTGGAAAGTGTTACACACAACTGTAAACACAATCATTTTTTGACCAACAACTAGTGTATATAGGAAACAAGTATTTAATGCAGTTGTTACATTCAAACATTAAAAAAGGAGGTAACATTATTAAGTTTTTTATTTGGTTATTACTGAAGATAATAGGATGTAATGTAATGCATTTCTGTATAGTTATTATTACTGTGACAAAAAAGCACATGTTTAAATAGTTTTTAAATGTATATACATTTTTAAATAATGAAAGTATGGTTGATTAATTTAATTAATCAATTATACAATTAATTAACTCAACAACCCAGCATATATATAGAAGAGCTGTGGTATATACAAATCACACTTGAAAAAGCCCGTTATAAACGGGTGAAAGCGCTTGTGTTGGAGTTCGTTTTTGTGGAATAAAGATTTCTATTTTACTACTTGGTTCATCATTTTGTCGTGAGGATCTTTAGATTTGCTGTTATACTTGTTACAACTTTAAGGAAGTGGAACACAAGATTTTTATTCATTGCTTTTGCTGAAACGTTTTATAACACTCCAGGGTGAGGATTTCTGGTCTACACGTTTTTTGCTGTTTCTTCCTCACAAACATTTTATGGTCTATCAAGAACCTGAGCTGCATCACTCATGTAGCTTGGTACAAATGCAAGTCCTTTTGATAAGACACGTCTTTCATTTTCAGTCAGTGCTTAAACAGAGTGGTTCCAGATAAGTGGATAACCTAGTGTTGTGGCCTTGGCTGGTTCCTGCCTGAGCCTGAGACCTGAGTTGTAGTTGGGATTGTAGTCAGAATTGAACAGGTATTTCCCTCACCCCTGTCCACTGTTTAGTTTTCCTGTCTCCCTGGGGGTTCATGGATAGCATCTGAGATCTTTGGAAATCCTTGTGTTCTTTCTAGAATCTTGGTTGGTTGTAGCAATATTCCTCACTGTGGCTGTGGTAGGGGGGACCCTGGTAAGAGGGATCAGCCCTGGAGCTCTGATGGTGGTTGTTGTTTTGTGTCTGGTTCTGGTACTGGTGTTGGCTCTGGTACTGGTGTGGTAGTTGGCTTCTGTGCTGTTGATATTGGTCTTCCAGAAGAAGCTGGTCTCTATGAATGTGCTGCTGCTCTTGGTAGTTGGATAGTCTTTGGTCCTGGTTGTCCTGGTGGTTCTGTAATTCATCCTGTAGATCCCTCTCTCAGTTCTGGTCTCCTCTGTGGCCCATGTTCCTGTTCCGATCCATTTGTGATGTCATAGGATTCTGCAGAGTGCTGATAGCCAGAGGGGATTGGGATGGTGGGAATGAGATGGTGGGGGGCACCCTCCTGGTGGGTCAGTGTTGTGCCCCTGTCTAGTTTTATGCAGTGATCTCCCTGGGAAAATCATGTTGAGGTCTGCTATCCTGGTTATCATTTCTCCTGTATCCCCTGTTATATCTAAAACCTTGCCTGTTGTTGTTTTTTTTACTGTTATTAATATTATTATTACTATTAAAATTATTGAACCTCCTAGAATGTCTTCCAGGGTCCTCTTTGTCCACTTGAACTAATTTCATTTTATTGATCTTTCTTTCTTTAATGGACTGCTCGTATCCTTTAACTCTTTCTTTAAGCAGCTCAGATTTAGCATCTTGGTCATTGTCATTCTTGTTCTCCAATGTTATTTTTACAATCGTGACTTCAGTCTTTGTAGCTTCCTGCACACTAAGGTTGTTCCTTAATAGCAGATAAATAAGCATGTAGCTGGCATCCTCGAAACTATCTTCCCATTCCTTAGAAAGTGAACCATGGATACTTTTCCACATTGGTCAATCTGAGTCCCCTGGGCAGACTCTTTGTATCGATGCTTTGCTGTAAAAAATGTATTCCCACTAGAGACATTGCATGCGTTTCAGATGCTTTTGTCATTTAGTAAAAAATCTCTGAATTCACACATTCTGGGCCCTATCTTCCTTCTTCATGTTCTTTATCAGTTCGTATCTGATCTGCTTCTTTTTCATTACATGCAGGCAAAGTTAGTAAATCTCTTAGTCTGTTGTTATCCATATTTTTGAAATGCTGGAATTCCACACCAAATATGGGATCGTTTTGTGGAAGAACAACTTTGGTCTCAGTAACCGAAGTGCCAAACAAGAAACAAGTAATCTCCATGGTATCCCTTAAGTCTGAAACAACCCACTATACAGGTGTAGAGGGTCCAAAACAAAACAGTGTAAGAAACATCTCCATGTGTAAGTTTTTCAGTTCCCGTATTCCTAGTTAATCACTATATATTAAAAAGCAGAAAAAATGAGAAAATGGCAGTAGAACTAGAGAACTGAAAAACATCCCAAATCAAAAAATAAAAATGTATTTTAAATACTGTTGATATTATACAGAATTATTAACTATATTGGGTATTCAGAAGTAATTCATGCAGGGTAGGCAGTCTGTTTCCAGTCAAAAATCCTTCATTAAGCACACAGGTAAGTAATCCAAGCAAAACAAAAAATAAATAGAATGATAGTTTCATCCCAAACTTTCTGGCTAATATACCTGTTATCAGGTATGGGAGTGGTTTATTTAGTTGAAAAACAGTGTTATGGTATAAATGCTAATTCAAATCCCTTTCCCCCATCCTTATCAGTGCAATATTTAAGTTGGTACTGCCCTACTTACTAAATGTCCGAATAATTTAAACCTTATGCATCTTAGATAAAATTAATAAATTAATAATGACCCAGTACTTACTATTAAACAGATTATCATAAAACAAAGTCTGTAAATTTATCAAAGACATAATACATGGCTGGAAATATTTAAAAATTAGACCATTTGACAATCAAAAAATTATATTTTGGCATCTAGGAAAAAATACATTGCCCAAAACATAATCTATTTCCATACTCATGTGCTGCTTAGATTTCAAGTAGCACATTGCAGAGAAGGTGATCAATGCACTCTGATGCCCTATCCCAACTTCTGTATGTGTCTAAGTACCATAAATAACTCAACTTGGAACTACAGTTTGTGCATTTGGAGGGGGGGGGTCTATCAAATATGTATGATCCTTTAGGTCATTTGAATTTGAACTTTCTGCAGGTAGTGCTATATTTATACAGTGAGTAAGGTTGCAAAAGAGCTTGTCTCACGGTGTAAAAATGTTTGTGAATCATAAAGGGCTTCTGCACTTTGTAGTATGATATACCAGTCATGCTCAATGACAAAGAATGTCTGTTAGTAGCATTTACTGTCAGTAACTACACAGGGAAATTTGGTGCTGCTGTACAAGAGGCCATTATTCTTTTGTTCATGAAAACCATGCAGAAGACAGCAACCAAAGTTATCATGTACACAATATGATTTCATTCAGTCACTGCCAGCATGTTGTACATTAACATTACATTCCAAGCACGCTTGTTTGCATAGGATGTTCTAATCCAACTTTAACATACCCCAGAACTGGAAACAAACAAATATTTTGATCTAAATTGTTCAGCGCTTTACTCTAATGTTTCCTCCAGGTCCTGTAGACTAGCATATTCCTAACACTGTCACTGTCTTATCTTCTGGATGTCAGGCATGCTCCAACCCTTTACAAGGTCCCTGTCTAGTACACATGCTGAAACCAGTAGGGAAATCTACTAAACAGCAAGCATCATGCACCCATCTGATTGCTGAAATCCAGTCTTGCTAAAGCTGCATTTGCAGGCTCAGACATCATGATCTACCGGCCTAAATTCCTTTAGGCTATTGTTTGTACTGCTTATCAGATGAAGTACGCAACACATTTTACGTATAATTTCCTATCAGGTCTTTTGACATAATGTTAGCATCATCTTTTCTTTGCTGTCCTCATATGTAACTGATATAGAACTCAAATGTGTGACCTGCATCTCTCATCCAGAACAGTTGAAGGATTTCTGTGGCAACACACTGTAGTGCTTCATTTTAGAAACAAGCATTATTAAAAAAATATATGAATCATACAATATTCATTTAGTGATGCTTTCCTTAATTTGTGGTTTTATGAAATAGTCAAGCACTAGTAGCAAAGTAAACTTTCTGTAAACAATTCTGTGGTGTTTATAGGAATGGAATAAGGGGTTCTACTTTGAGTATCGATGAGGTTCCAAGTCGCACCAAAGATGGCATGGAAGTCAGCAGTATTAGAATAATTACAGCATGATCTGCATACATTAACAAATAATTATGTATAATACTTGAAAAATTACTTCAATATAAATCCTTAACATCTTTTTTCTTTGAATCAATATGCTACATAACTAAAGGCTTATTTACACTTGCATTCATGTTACAGTATATATGTTTACCATTAATATAAAATAAGAATTCAATGTTATATTTGATTCCTTTCGGTGCTCAAACAGCTTTTTATATAAATTGGTCTAGAATTACACACACACACACACACACACACACACACACACATACATGTGTGTGTGTGTGTGTGTGTGTGTGTGTGTGTGTGTGTGTGTGTGTGTGTGTGTGTGTGTGTGTACATATATGGGTGGCTTACCTCATGCTGAATGGACACTAGATCAACATATGTTTGGTCGGCACCATTTAGTTGACTGAAACAGATGGCTGATATGTGTGCAAGACTTTCAGCCCCAGAGTTGGGTATTCCCTTTCCATAGGGATGTGCAGTCTTGGAGTTAGTATACAAAATTAACAGGGGTATTGGGGGCACAGCACTCCACTGTGGTTAATCTTCAGACCATGAGCAGTATCTCTCAAAGTTCCATTTTTCAGCATTTTGAAATCAACATTTTAGATGTTGATCTTGTGTTCATTCAAATAAATGGACTACATCCATATATTTATTTATTTGATTTAATATTTATTTACTGGGAAAGCCTGCCTCAGAATGGACCGATTTTCAGTGAAGGCCCGGGGAGAAATGTTCCATATATGTCTTTGTAATGTGGGAAAAAAACAGAGCATCCAGAGGAATCCCACATGAACACAGGGAGGACATGCACACACCACACAGAAGTCACCCCAGCTGACAATCGAACCAAAAAACCTGATGCTGTGAGGAGACAATGCAAACCACTGCACCACTGTGCAATATATATATATATATATATATATATATATATATATATATATATATATATATATATATATATATGTATACAGAGAGAGAGAAAGGGAGGAAGAGAAAGAGAGACAGATGTGTCTAGCATCTGTATGTGATGTATGTGTGTGTGTGTGTGTCTGTGTTTCTTGATTGAGAGGTAAGTTGCACAAACTCTTGCTATTTAACTATGCAAGTATGTTTCATTAATTTATTAAGTACAGTTTTACATAAATGCCATGAGTATAATATAGTGCAATATATATGTGCATGCTATTTCACTTATATAATCAAAATGAAAAACATTTTCTATGTCACATGAAAATGACTTCTGATGAATAAGTACCTGCCCTGTATACCTATTATAAAATGTGAACAATAGCTCCAGCATTAGGCTAATGTTGCAATAGCTCCAGCATTAAGCTAATGTTGCCAAGAAGATGTTAATTAATGGGTCATAGCACTGAAACACTGATTAGTGATTTTAATAAATCTTTTCAGAAGTGAGTATCTGTTGGTTTTCTTTCCCAGAAGTTTTGGCCTCTGTTTTTATTGTGGCATCAGTTTGCTTCCTCATTTTCTACACATCAAGCATGTGCCTTGATCCATCTGTTCGCCTTATAATCCATTTGACTGCACTGTCATTTACATTACAGCACTGTGCCTCATATTGACAGAAGCTCCATTAATCTGCTGCCCAAGGCTCTCTTGCAACAGCGAGACACATCCCAGTGAAGAATTTAGCATAAATCATCCATTTTCTGCTGTTCATATGAGAGAGGCACAAACCAGCTTGACTGCTCATTAACAGTCAAGTTTTGCTTGTGTCACAAATGATTAATGAATTTGGATCACTTTTATACTAACAGCTTCAAGTACATAATATGCTGTTACTTAGTATGACAACAATTAGTGCATTCTTTTACCCTTGATCTTAAGAAATAAAATCAGTTTTGAAAAATACAAAGCAAGCAAGAGTACATAATGGGAAAATAATTTGTTAGAAGAGAGTAAGAATGAGAAATACATTATGTGATAGATGTTAGAAAGTAGTATCTTTGGAGAACTGGCATTAAATAAGTGAAACAAAGTGTAGTATCTGTGTATTATCTGTATCCATACACACATGCCTACAGCAAATATATACATCCACGTATATGTGCACATACATGCATGTACATCTCTACATGCATAGATACACACACGTGTATAAACAAACATTCATGTATACATAAATATGCAGATATGCACATACATATAAATAAACATCCATATATATATCTATATAAATACATAGAGACAATAGGTGCATATGTACATATATACACACATACATACATAAATACATAGACAAGCACATACATATATACATGTATAAAGTAAATTGTGAGAAAAAGTAGACTGTCCAAGATAGTCTCCAGGGGTATTAAAGATCACACCCTAACATTCTTTTTCACTTATCCATGCTCTTTTAAAAAAATAGTTATCATACATTGCAATACCTTGCCTATGGGCTCATTTCACTTATCTAGTACCCTCTCAATCAAATAGTACTTTACCATGCTCACCCAGAAGGTTCACTATTCATTCTGGAAACCTTAAATGTTTATTTCAATTTTACCTTCTCAATTTCAATTTTACATGTAGCTTTGATATTTTCATCACTCATTTTACTTTATATATAGTATGCCTGCTCAAGAAGAACTCCATTTTGGTATAATTAAAAAATTTACATCAACCACTTAAAATTATTTAATAGAATAATGCAAAATATTCTTGTTGGAATTACATAAAGTATCACAATCATTGCAAATGAAACCATAAGAACCTTATCCTTGACCCAGCAGATACCTGAAATAAGCCATAGGGTATTACTATAGTTCACTGCAGATCAATGAACTGTAATATGTAAATGAATACAGTCACACAAAGTTTAGAAAGTTATACAGAAGATATCCTAGGGATTCATTAACAGCTGTGTACATACTGAGCTAAGCCTGCACGTTCACTCAGCTTAACTAGATGAGCAGCATTGCTCATTGGATATGCAAGCTTCTAAGCAACCCTACACATTGAGCAGCACCTGTTCATGGTCCAAATACCTACTAGTGGCCACATTGAAGTGCAATTAAGCTCAAGCACACTGTATAGACAACAGGTTGTAAATAAGCTTAATCTCAGTAAATGAGCATGCACAGTCTCAGTAAGTGAGCATGCACAGGCACCATGACACAAGGCAAGGCAACGTGAAGTACATAAATTAAAAGAAGCAGGGGGAACCAACTATTTGCTGTACAGATACCATTAATTATTGATCACTATACTAGTAATCATGGCCACTAAGGGGCACATCTATATGATTAAAAAAGGAAATACTGACCAAAGTAGATGAGAGGGACACAGCTACTGTGTAACAAAGTGATTGAATTACTTAATAATATTTAAAGTTGAGAGGTAAGACAACAATTGCTAAGGAAAGCAGTTACAATAGGGGGCATTATAGGTAGTGCATAGTTATGAACTTCACTGACATTATTATGTACAATATGAATGAAGTGAAGGAAATAACTTACATAAACTTGAACTGATGTTTGAGCATACATTCAGGGTAAACCTTTTTACTTGCCTTATATGTATGAATGAAGAAATAATGCAGTTACAATGGCAATGCACACACATGTAAAAATGGAGACATGCTGAGAAGAAATATACACACCTCTTAAATCCTTCCAATAAATGTATTCCTTCTGGAAACAATTATTTGTGGTAGCAACCGGCATGTTGTGAATAGTAAAAAGTGTAACTGTTCATACATGCCATTGTATTTATATACTGCATTCCAAAAGGATCTGCCACATATGCAGAACTGTCACTTTGACCAGCATATCAACAGAAGAGTGTGCTGCTGTCCATACTTACAGTCACCTAACAATAATAAATGTAAGCTGTATATAGTAGCAAAATGAGAGGCATGGTCATGTGACATATACTAACATACACATAAATCAAGCCAAAACGCATGTGTAATCACTGCCTTGACAACTGGGCCATGTATGTAGGAGTGTCAGTATATCACTATACATATGATGTATGCATTCATGTGTGAAAAAAGACCACCATTGGATAGGTAGTATAGAATACTTTTAGATGAGTGCAACTTACATGCCAATAGTTTTGAATAATTATATCAGCCACTGAGGAAATGCATCACCTGTCATTTTAAAACTGTGTGAGTATAATTTACTTGCGTGAGTGCAGCCAATCATATTATGTGTGTCCTTTCTGCTGTAACTGCCATGCAATGCATATTGAAATACAAAAGTCTGTGAAATTACACCTCTGAATGCAACGCAGCATCATGTTGCACATCACATTTTGCCCTGTAGTTAGTGCTGTTGAGCACATTCGTAATACCTTTATAACAGCACACTGACATAAATCACAAATAGGTGAAGCATTAACATGTATTTTGAAGTGAACTGTTGAAAATTTACATTTGGCACACAAATGTATACTGGACTGTAACAGTTACTGTTATCTTGCATGCATAGTTCACTAACTCTGTTGCATGGACCCAAGCTTCCTGGGACTAATTCTATTAAATTTTGGCAAATAAGAACAAATGACAATAAGTATCTCATAACACTGACTAGATAAAAATGTGTTTTGTGCTACATGGCACACATGTAATACATCATTATACTGGCCATGCTCATAAGGAAGTACACAAATGCATTAACATCACCTACCCACTACAAAACCACAAGAAAGTATCATAACACAAGTCCAACCACACTTTTTAACCAATTTATAGCATTACACACATCATGATCAAATTAATAGGCCATTATTGCCTTTAACCACTATACCACTAACAAAATAATAAATAAAGTATACATAAATGTTTCCATTAAGTTATAGACTAAATTGCACTCCTTTTGGGGAAGCAAATCATGCATGTAAGCATTTTATTTACATATTCAGTAGTTATTTTTTTCCAGATTTGAACACCTGCCTGAGCTAGTACCTCACAGAAGTATAGCTGGCATGCCATGAAACTCACACTTGAAGGGATTACATCAGTAAAGGGAGGAATGGTTTTGGCTCTCTTAAAGTTGAGTCTGAGGCCTCAGAAATTATGGTCCTGCTAGAGTCCCATATCATCACTGTTAGTTTAAGCCACTACTGTGTGTTAGACATACATTTTTCCAGATTCAAACCCCTGCTTGTCAAACTTTATACCGTACATAACTATGTATTACCTTCTTCTACTACAGAAGATTTCAATGTACAAGTGTGAGAAGAGACAAACTTCAAGGTAAAAACTAAACAATGTTTAATAGGGTCATATATCGCCTAAAAATTTCTTTGAGGCATCAAAATGGTTTAGCCATGTTGCTATTCACACAACAGTGAGTTAGCCATATTACTGTGTACTGGGTGAGCCACTCTTGTCAGTCAGTATTGGTTTGCACAAACGCACACACACACACACACACACACACACACACACACACACACACACACACACACACACACACATATATGTATAGGTGTGTATACATAATATATATTATATATATATATATATATATATATATATATATATATATATATATATATATATTTATATGTATATATAAATATATTTCAAAAACTGCTTATCTAACTCCACATGCTATAGAAGTCAGAATTAACTGCATGCATTACAGGAGAAATCTTACCGCAAGGGTCACATAACACATGTTTAAATTTGAAGAAATCATCAATGAGTTGAAAGGCCTATGTTAGACCTAAAAGAGATGGAAAGAATTTGTGGTAATGTTGGATAAGACAATGTTTCATGTCACTAAACTCACATTATGTTGACATTTGTTGCATTGGAACAGCTGCCTATGTAAGTCCACAATCTAGAAAACTCTGTATTAACTACTTGTGCCACAGGTGAAGTCTTACTACAAGTGTGAGAAAGAACATATCTGAAGACATGACATTATTTATCATTGTGCTGTAAGGTATACGTGTGGCTTAAAAGTGAGTGAAAGAGTAGTGTGAGTTCTCTCCCCATGTCAATATAGATGTGTACATACTACATGTGTTGGATAATCCAGTTGCCCCTGTGACTATAATAATACACACTCAATATATTTGCCAGATTCAAACACCTGCCTACCTAGATCCACAAGCTGATGAGCACTGTATCAATCGTCAGTGCCACAGAGGAAATCTTACTACATGGGAGAGTTAAAGCACATTTCAATGGCTGTCATCATTAATGTTTGGCAAAGTAGATGTCTGGGCTGAAAGAGACTACAAGTGTTGGGAGTGCCATCTCTCAGCATAAATCTGCACATTGCATCTGTAGTTGAAGCCATTCTAGCCTAGTTCTACAATCAAACAAGCATTAATTCAAGTAAGTTATTGTTGGATTTGAACACCTAACTTCATAAGTATAGAAGCTAGACAACATTATATCAAACACTTGCACCACAGGAGAAGTCTGACCACACCAATGAGATAGTCAACATTTGAAAGGAGTAAATTATCATTGTTTTGCAAAGGAGATGTGTCTTCTAAAAGTGGTGGAAGTGTCCTCTCCTGGTGTAAATCTTCATATCAGACCTATGGGTGAAGCCATTCCTACTGAGATGTAGAACCACAAACCCACACTGATACATGTGAGTCAGGGAGTAATTTCTGGATTCAAATGCCCATCCTTCTAACTACACAGTCTACATCACACTGCATCCACAGCAAGAGTCACAGGATAAGTCTGATTTCAAGGGTGAGATAGAGCATATTTGAAACAATTACCTAATCAGTGTATTGCAAAGAAGATGTTTGGGCTAAAATGAAAGAAACCGATTGGGGAATCCCTCTTTTGGTGTATTTTTTTCTTTTCAGTGGATGTGTGCACATCAGATGTGTGGGTGAAGCCATTTCTCTCTAGCACTAGTTATGCACACAATTACTCATCCTGGTTAGTTGATGCTGGATTCAAACACCTACCTATCTAAGTAAACAAGCTAGAATACATTTTACCAACCACAAACACTGCAAGAGAAATCTGACAAGCACGAGACAGAGCAAATTTGAGAGAAGTGTGTTGCAGAGATGCTATTTGTGCTGATGATGTGGCGCCCCCTACCTGTGTATATATTTCTCCTGAGTGAAAGTGTACATGTCAGATCTGTGAGGGAAGCCATTCCTACCGAGCACTACACACACACACACACACACACACACACACACACACACACACACACACACACACACACACACACACACACACACACACTTATACTAGCCAATGGCAGTTTTAAACACTTACCTATTTAAGGTGCACAAGAATGTGTCTTGGCAAGCAGACAAAACAGCAATATGTTGATCAAAGGTAATTACATACCACAGAGATAAGTTATATATCCTTTCATTCATGGACATTGTGGTAATGTGAGTGAGGTGTAGCTGTTTCACCTTGTAGTGCAATGACCATGTATGTGATGGATGATAATCACAATTATCAAACAATGGAGTAATAAAGCATTTCTGACTGATCAGCTCAGAACTGTATGCAAATCCTCATTAGCTGGTGTGTCATTGTGAATATTTTATAATGTGTGTACAATGTTCTATGTAAATACAAGGCATAGATGTCAAACATATGAAAGATTACTTAGCAAGCATGTGTCCAAAAGTCCCACACCATTGCAAATCATTTTTAGGTATAATGTGTTAGAATAAACACATAATTTATAGTATGCAATATTCATGATCCTAGCTCATCCAACTTCTTTCCTGTACATTTTTTGAAATATTTTCCTTTTTACCAAAAGTTACTTTGTATTTTGATGTAGTTAAGTTCCTCCACAATGAGGATTTGTCTCATTTTGTTGTATTGTATTAAAATATAAGTTATTCTAATCCATCATTCTCAGTAACTTAGTGCTGTTAGGATAGTATTTCTCATTAATATTATTCTAAGCTGGACATTTGTTAATTTGCACTCCTCTAGGAACACTTTTATTTCTATCATTGGCTTCAAGATAAAATAAGTCCCTATGTAGACTCTGAAATTTCTTTGGTTGCTCTTTGTCATATATAGCAGTTTCCTAACAACAAAGAACAACATTCTACAAATAAAACACCTATAAGAGGTAAGCAGTTTGGTTTTAGTTGTAGAATTTTGTTCTCTGTTGTGGTGGCAGTCATGACTCACAGAGAATATTTTTACAACCTAGATGTCTCCTCAATAGTATTTGGAAGATGTTGTACAGTGAAGAAGTTAGCATTTTACAAATGTAAACATGCAACCATGTAAAAATTCATAAAAAATATGAGTTGATATGGAGCATGTAAAAATCCCTGCTGACAATCAAATACATTTGTATGCCTTTATGACTATGATCCCAAAAAAGGCCAGTCAACACTCTCTGCAACATGGTAAATAATCAATGGGAGAAATAAAATAAAGCTACCAATAGCTGGTGTATGCAAATGTGTAGCAGGGAGATAAAGACAATCAGCTAATAAAAGCTTCTGAAGATAAATACCGATAAAGTAGACAGGGGTTATAAAGAGCCGAAGGGAGGCTCTAACTGCATTAAATGTTAACAGAGATTACTCTATCAAGATAAATTCCATGCAAAAGTTCTATAGTAGTGCCATTTCTGACAAAAAAGGCTAACCATGAGGGATAGTTAGAAGTGCAGTTGCTTGCCAAAGATATTTGTTAGCTGAATTATGTAATACAGTACCATGTATGGTGTCCATTCAGAATATAGTCCCTTAAATTACCTGAACTATTCAATTAATAAGTCTGAAATTTCATTCCTTTTATGTATTTTACTATTGGGAGAGTTAATTAAACAGCTTGAAACCTTAACATCAGATTTGTTCATAACTTTGTTAAAAGCTAATGTGACCAAACAAAAATATTGCAACAATATTTATTGTTATAACAAGCTGTTTTTTTTTTTATCTTCCTAAATGTGAACCTTGTTTATAATACATTTTCTCATCTTTGAAGGTGCAGATCCTTATTGATTTATTATGATGCACAATTTTTTCTGACTCTAATATTTCAAATCATGTTTGTATGCTTTCATATCCACATGATATGTTATTTTATGTATGGCATAATTCATTATCCACCAGATTCAGCAAGCCCTGCACGGTGTGCAGGACTAGTGCAGGAGCTCCAGCAGGCAATATATCTGCCGTCCGATCCAGGAATAAGTGTAGGAATGTGCACAAGCGCTCATGCACTAGTCCTGCATGGATTCAGCTTCTGTATGCAAATTTCAGCTTCTGTATGCAAATTTCCCCATTTGCAGGTGAAATCCATGCAGATGAGTTGAATCTGTGATCCAGAAATCTGGAAGCCGGATGTGCAGGACTACTGTAATCTGCAGAAATGTACTCGGTTAGTAATCGAGTACATTTCTGCAAACTACAAAACGGAGCCATGACAGCTCCAAATAAAAGGATGATATTATGTAGAAAGCATGCCAGTGAGCAAGTATATGGCCACTGGCATGGAAAACAGTTGCAAAAAATTTTACTTTTTTTTTAGCTGATCTTTGCTGCTTAAGTGTAGGGCAGTGGCGTGCAAATGGGACAGGGCAAAAAATTTAAAAAATCCTAAAATAAGCATTCTAACCAAAATCACTGTTTTGCCATTATACTCAATGGCATGCAGAAGACAACATGGCCAGTGAATAGTGGTTGCTAAGAAGGGAGGCTCATTGTGGGACCTGTAACTATGCATCAGCAGGCAATCCTATGCAAATGAGGGGAATGATACTGAATCCCAGATTTCCCCTGCATGCTAGTCAGCACCCAACATTGTAGGAGCAGGAATAGCATGGTGCAAGCCTAGGAGTTAGCTGACATCATAGGGGGTGTGTCAGGCATAGTGTAAGTTGATTGGAACCCTGTGGTTTGAGTTTGCCCTTAGCTTAGCAGAGCTAAGCAAGGGTGTGTGTCTGAGTCTGCCCAGCACTCTTTACATTGCCTAAGCGAGTGTGCATGCCGCACACTGGGTTTTAAAGGGAAAAAAAAGTAAATCAGGAAAGAGCAGCTCTGTACACATTTGAGCACTGTGTTTGCGTGACGCACCCCTGGGCTTAAACAGGAAGGCAATGGGAAAGGAAAACAGCAGTAGGAAGGTAATCTAGGAGAACTAGCATAGCTGGCAGGTGAAATGTATCAGAATCAGCCAATTACAAAGGCAGCAGACCAGACCAGCCCAGAACACTACTATAAACTATGCAAACACCTTTCCCTCTGTTTTTTCCCACATACTCTATACCAACGGTGTATACAAGTGGGGGAATTTTAACAAACAAAAACAACAAAATTATAGGGGCTGCAATAGCTATCATACATCAACATGTGGAAGAGGCTGAGGGTGGTGAGGATGAGAATGCTGTCAACCAACCCACAATGAGGAGACGGAGCAGTGTGTACAGACCCAGGGTAACCTACCAGGGGCTACATGAGCTGGAGATAGTGGAGCACTATAGGGTAGACAGGGACCTCCTACAGCAAATTGTTGAGCTGTGCTGGCCATGCCTCACACACAGAACTAACAGAGGGGAACCCATCCCAGTGGATATCAAGGTATGTGTAGGCTTAAGAATACTAGCTACAGGTACCTTCCAAAGGCCAGCTGGGGATATCATAGGGATCTCACAGGCATCAGCATCCAGGATACACCACCAGTTCCTGTATGCCATACCAGCACATGCCGGTGAGCACCTATATTTCCCCAACACCCGTGAGGCATTGGCCAGCAATATGCATCTCTTCCACCAAATAGCAGAATACCCTGAGGAAGTGGGTTGCTATAGATTGCACACACATATGCATCAAAGTACCACCTGGTGAGCGGAGTAGGGTCTACATCAACTACAAGGGCTACCCCTCCATCAACTGCCAGGTTGTGTGTGATGCCCAGGGCATTATAATGAATGTGTGTGCTGGCTGCCCTGGAAGCTATCATGATTCCCACATCTGGCATCTTATGCAGCTGTACCAGAGATTTGCCAGTGGGGATATCCCTTACAGTCACCTAGTGGGGGATGCTGGTTGAGCACTGGAGCCATGTCTGATGACACCCATCAGAAATGCACACACACCCAAACAAGAACTCCATAATGAGGCGCATGCATAGACCAGAGTTGTAATAGAGCATGTGTTTGGGATGTTCAAGTCACAGTTCCGGTGCCTGGGCACATCCGGTGGAGCCTTGCAGTACTCACCAGCTACATGTACTCAATCGCATGTGCCATACACAATATGATCCTGCAGAAACAGCTGCAGCAGGAGCAGTACGAGGCAGGGCCACACAGCCCCCCCACCATTGCCAAGGCCTGCACAGGCACAGAGTGACTCAGAGGAGGAACAACCTGAAGTTGCCCCAGTATATCCTTGTCTTGGCAAAGAGGAATGCATAGCACATACACTGACACAGAAGGGACCCAGGGAATAACACCACTCTCTGACTCACACACAGTAAAAAGGATGCCAAACATGACCCTACCTGTGCTCAACCATGTATAGGGAGTGTACTATGTGCATCCAACATAGGCAGCCCTCCATCACCATCCTCAATACTGGCACACCACCAAGTTAAGTTACTCTCCTTACCAGTTGCTGAATGGAGTAGTATGAGTTGTTACCTGTATCTATGGTATGGATGTGAGCATGCAAGGCAATTGGGTGGCTGAATGGGATGGCAGCAAATAGTAGACACTTATACTGGCAACATGAGATCTGTAACAAATACTGGTGTCACCATAGTAGCTAGTACTACACATGGTGACAGAACCCACTGCAGGAAATGTGCTGGGCCACATGTATGTCCATATGACACACACATGCCATTCGGGGAGGTTCACATACCCAACAACAGTCTCAGCCAGCAGGACAGGTGTAGACAAACACAAACAAAGGCTGTGCTAAGGCCTCTGAATGATGCCTATGGGTAACCTCCCCCCTCAAGCCTACACAGACAGACTACATCAAGTCAGGCAGTGGGATGTTAGTTCTGAAGGGTAGGAAGTCAGAAATTGATATGTAGGTCAATCACACCTAAGACCTGTAGTACACTGATATGCATCTAGTCAGCATGATTGATTAGAATACAGAATGAAATGAAATACATGACATACCAGTACAGTCATAGCAAATGTGTACAATTGTCAGGTCTGCCCCCCCCCCCAATCCTATGTAGACATGTAGAAACAGTCAGGTGTGCTCCCCATTCCTGTGTAGAAATGTAGAAACAGTCAGGTGTGCCCCCCAAATCCTGTGTAGAAATGTAGAAACAGACAGGTGTGTCCCCCACTCCTGTGTAGAAATGTAGAAACAGTAAGGTGTGCCCCCCCAATCCTGTGTAGAAATATAGAAACAGACAGGTGTGCCCCATAATCCTATGTAGAAATGTAGAAACAGTTAGGTGTGCCCCCCAATCCTATGTAGAAATGTAGAAACAGGTGTGACCCCCAATCTTATTTGGAAATGTAGAAACAGTCTGGCGTGCCCCCCAATCCGATGCACACATGTTTAAACAGTCAGATGTGCCCCCACAATCCTATGTAGAAATGTAGTAACAGTCAGGTGTGCCCTGCCTCCAATCCAATGTAGACATGTAGTAACATGTATGGGTAGGCATAATAGCAGTGGAGCACAGATGACCTGAGGTAACCAAGGTAGCAGGATAGATAGTAGCATTTGTACAATATGCAGGTATGCATGTGTTAGGTTGGTGTGTGTTTCATATTGTGTGAAGGTGGTCAGTATGCATGCATGCTGAGGTTTGACTTGGTGGCCACTGCCTACTACTGCCGATTACAGGGTCAAGTCCTCACAACTGCAGTGCCAAAGACAATTCTCCCCAGTATAACACATGCTAGCAGTAAGCCATTGTAAATGTATGGTGGTACTATTTGTCACTATCTGAAAGATGGACATGGCATGACTGTTGAGCTAGACATACAAGCAGTACACAGGGAAAAGTACCCCAGATATACAGTATATAATATGTAACCGTGAAATGGGCACACCATTAGAATTGTACATACAAGTATGTATCACATTATCTGGGCTTGTAGTAGGGAATACTGATGTCATCTGGCCGAACACTTGCAGATCACAAAGGTGATAGGACTAATGTATTGGGAAACAGCTGATGTCCCTGCAAAAGCCATCATAACTGAAATGCCTCATGCATATCTGTGAGTCAGATGCAAGTAGTGTCCATAGCACACAGGCACCCAGCTCACCCAAACACCACCCACAGGTACCTTTCTGGATGTATCCCTGCTGTTAGGAATGGGTACAATATCACCCCCACCTGTGTATGGCAATAGTGAAAGACTGCAGCATGCAGTGCAGGTGTCCCATGCAGGTGTGCCCCTAGCTGTAAGTAGCACCCTGCCAGCATCCACACCACCTGATCAATACTGATAGAAAGTATTGGCATGAACACCTAGCACACCTACCCTGTCACCCCAGGGGAATATACTGTATGGGATTGTAGGACTGACAGAATGCAATGGCCTGCTACTGCTGGCCTGCATCATCACCAAATGGCCTACAGGCCTCTGCCAAAGGCCTGTGTCTCACCTGTACTGCCAATGTATGTTATGTCATGGACACCCAAATAACAACATAGCACACTCCACATAAGCCATATGCGAGGCCATGTGGACATACCACAGTAACATGTCCATCATGTCTCACTGCATGAACTGTGGACCAACACCAAAACACAGCTGTGATGAGGTGATAACTATAGGGAAAGTATCAGAGACTGAATGCATAATGTATGGAAGAGGATAGAGTAATGGGGGGTGGGTGGGAGCATGGGCAGCATGAAATGTGCAAGGCCCGACACACAGCTGTGTGCACATACTATCCCTGGCTGCAAACACAAAAATGGGTGGCTACAAACCTGCCAGTACACCACAATAGGGGTAATGTCCTGACATATGACCCCTGCCTCTGGGTAATCTGTACAGCTGTGAGGTATTGCCACAGCAAGATAAAGCCATACTGTCATGTTGATGGATGTGCAAGTATGGGATCCTCTGCCAGCACTGTACCAGGGTGCTGAACTGGATAAACAGACCCAGCAGCAAATGTCTGCAGCTCCCCCTCCAGAATGGCATAACTTTCCATGAATATGTAGGCATTTGACCACAATACTGGACACAGCTGCATTCACCCTGTGTTCCCCAGGACATCCCTGTGATCAAAAATGTCCACCTGACAGTACCTGAGGACATAAAACATCACAGTGTATAACAGTACACATGTCTAAATATCTCCACCAGTACCATGTAGCAGAAGCAGCACAGACACAATCACCTACAGTACACAATATCCCTTGCATAGTTTGACCCCATATTGCCAACTGATCTACAGATATCCTACAGAAGCAGTGTGCTACCTGTAGGTGTAGAACACAAAGGTCTGCACTGGAGTACAAACTACCTGGAATGGATCCACACATTCAGTACAGAAGGGCATACTGGGCAAGCTCACACACTTAGAGAAATGAAGGCAATGTCAGACAACAACATACTGAAAGGTCATACTGGGCATGCACACACACCTAAACAAATGAAGCCCATGTCTGCCAACAACAGTGGACCATACATATCTGACAGTTGCAGATGTTAGTGCATACACTCCTCAGTATGCACCAGTCATGTTTTGCACACACATTGGATAGGAATACACACACATATATCCAACGAAAACACTCTATAATATGCCAAAAGTACACATACATAGATGTGTGGAACAGAGTGACAGTGACAAAGAGTCTTCCATCATGAGGCCTGTCCCACCCAGCACACAGCCAAATGGCTACAACCACATGATGTGTAAATGTCACTCACTGCAGAAATAAGCCACTGGTATCCCCCACCATTACAGACTCTGTGGTGCAAGTGCTAGCTGTGCAACATGACTGTAAAAGGCAGTAGTCATCTAGCAGTTGTATACTTGTACCGGCAGAATATAAACCTGTGTGTGCCTGAGTGTGGTTTGTCTACCTCTAGATAAATGGGTTATGGCCCATGCACACACACTGTCCTCCCCATAGCCCTACTATGACAAGCCTGCTGATGTCATTCACTTTGGAATACACCTTTAGGAAAGGAGTAACCCAGTAATCTCTGTGGCACGTCCTATAACTGCATAATGCTGTAGTGTGATAAACTAGTTCGGCAGGAGTTCTAATTCCAGACATGGCAACTGCATGTGAGTGTCTTTATCTGTGTAAGGAGACATGCATTTTTAGGCTACTCACACTCACTACAATTCAAATGCCCTACTTTGGCAAGGCTGTTGATGTCATTCACTTTGACATACAACTTTGGGAAAAGAATAGCACAGTAATCTCCGTGGTGCATCCTATAACTGTATAATGCTATAGTGTGATGAACTACTTAGGAAGGAATTCCAATCCCAGACATGGCAAGAGTGTGTGTGTGTGTGTGTGTGTGTGTGTGTGTGTGTGTGTGTGTGTGTGTGTGTGCGTGTGCATGTGTGTGTGCCTCTGTCTGTGTAGGGAGCAATACTTTTTAGGCTAGTCACACTCACTACTATTCAAATGCCCTACTTTGGCAAGGCTGCTGATGTCATTCACTTTGAAGTACACCTTTGGGAAAAAAGTAGCCCAGTCATCTCTGTGGCACGTCCTATAACTGTGTAATGCTGTAGTGTGATAAACTAGTTAGGTAGGCATTTGAATCCCAGACATGGCAACTTTATGCATGTGTTTTTGTAGGGAGCAATGCTTTTTAGGCTGGTCACACTCACTACAATTCAAATGCCCTACTTTGGCAAGGCTGCTGATGTCATTCACTTTGAAATACACCTTTGGGAAAGGTCTAGTGCAGTAATCTCTGTGGTGCATCCTATGACAGTGTAATGCTGTAGTGTGATATAGCACTTTGGTAGGAGTTCTATTCCCAGACATGGCAAGTGTGGGTGTGTGTCTTTGTCTCTATAGGGTGTAATGCTTTTGAGGCCATTCACAGTCACTACAACCTCCATTACCCTACTTTGGCAAGCCTGATGATGTCATTCCCAGTGAAATACACCTTTGGGGAAGGAGCACTCCAGTAATCTCCATGGCGCATCATGTAACTGTGTAATGCTGTAGTGTAATAAACTAGTTAGGTTGAAGTTCTATTCCCAGATATGGAGTGTGTGTGTTTGTCATTTGTATCTTGTGTGGAGGTGAGTGTGTAACAACTGGACTCATTGTGGAGTGGGGTTTTGCAAAGTTGTTATATGGTGGCCCTATTATATGTCACAATGTCCACCTTACAAGGATAGCAGATGTGAAATAGCCGAGAGGTTGGGGTGTCAATCCATATCTACTTCACAACGTACTCACACATAGGGCAGGTGCAAAGGCCCAAAAATCAATCTTAAACTCAAAAAAAGGAGCCAGCACCAAAGAGTGAGAAAACATATATATATATATATATATATATATATATATATATATATATATATATATATATATATACATTTCTATGTACATAAACCATGAATCAAACCGGTTTCGGCCCCAAGGCCTTCATCAGTGATACACTCATTGCATTCAAAAGGAAACTTAAATAGTTTCCCAATTGCATTAATTAAGCAGATCAATCAACATTTAAAGTCATAGCACAGTACATGAAATTAGATACAAAACTTATTATAAACTAACATTCAAAAGTGGTCATTCAGGCCAGGGGAAAATAAACCCCCTAATTTAATTATCCAGGCCTTCCCCTTATTATTCAATATGCTGTGCCATCCCATTTTCAGAGATCTGTCCCTCACATTTTATATATGACAGTAAAATGAAATTGAGCTGTTTTATGTTTTTGAGCATGTCAGTAAAGAGCATTTGTCAGCTGCTGATTTCTGATATTGCTGAAGGGTTCAGACATTCTGATCCTTAGTGGCTTGGACGTCTGTCCCACATAAAAGGCAGAACAGGAGCAGGTGGCCAGGTAGACAATCCAATCCATCCCACAATTACCAAAACATTTCACCTGATAAACCTTACTAGTATTTTTACTGGAAAATTCTTTGGTTTTCAACATATGTGTGCAGAACAAACAGTGCCCACATGGAAAGGATCCCATCAACTTTTCCCTTTTTAATGTAGTTTGTTGGCCAAAAGTAGACTTTTTGAATCCAGATTTGTAGTGACTAAGGTATAACCCCAAATTATGACTCCTACAATAGGAAAACAAACATTCAGGTGGTAGTATATTGGCTAAATCTTGATTAGCCAAGAGTATGTTCCAATTATTTTTAACAAAATTTCTGGTTGCATTAATGTTTCTACCATATGTAGTCACAAACCTGATAGTATCTTGTTCTGTATCTAATCTCGCCCTGTATTCTAATAATTTAGCTCGGCTCTGATCCTGAGCCCAGTTACTGGCTGTCTCGATGTACTTTGGCTGATATCCATGATTGCAAAACCTTTTTATGAGATCCTGTTGATGATAGGCGTAGGTACCTTGATCCAAACAGATTCTCCTGACTAACAAAAATTGAGATTTGGGTATGTTTCTGATGGTATGAAGGGGATGTGAACCAGTAGCCTCCAATAAACTGTTATATTGGGTATATTTTCGAAACACTTGAGTGGACAATGTATGATCCAAGTTACGTATTATTTGCACATCCAAAAATTGGATCTCTTGATCTTGCATGTTGAGTGTGAATTCTATCCCCCATTTGTTCTCATTTATATATTGGACAAATTCTAGTAAATAAGTAACATCACCATGCCAAATCAGCCAACAGTCATCAAGGTATCTACGCCAAATATCCATCTCCCGTAGAAAGATGTTGTGCAATCGGTCATAATTAAGAAACTCCTCTAGGTACCCCATAAAAAGGTCCGCATAGATGGGGACAAAAGAAGCCCCCATCACAGTTCCTTGTGTTTTCTAGAAACAATCAGTTTGAAAATAGAACACATTCTTATTTAATATGTGTTCAGCCATACAAATCAACAGGGTGTTGAAGCCAGGTGGGTAGATGTCCGCCTTATCAAGCCAATATTTTAATGCCTCAAGTCAAGTCCAATGAGGGATGTTAGTATAAAGAGCAGTGAGATCTAACGTACACATCATCCAACTTGGCTCCAACTGTGAGTCAGACAGAATCTGGAGGAATTCAGTGGTATCCCTCAATCTAGCATGGACCATATTTAATAGAAACTGTAAATATTGCATTAGGTATACTGAAAAGGGTTCAGTCAACGAGCACCTACCAGATACTATGGGTCTGCCTGGTGGTTTCTCCAAAGATTTATGAATTTTGGGTAGCAGATATAAAATCTGCCTCTGGGGATCATACACCACAAATTGTTGTTTTGTTCCCTCATTGCTAATACCCTCTTCAATAGCTAGTTCCAAAAAGGAATGTATTTCCCTTTTGAACTGCATTGTAGGGTCAAGTGGCATAGACATATAGTATCTGGAATCATGTAACTGTCTATAAGCCTCATTTATATAGTATTGAAGGTGCATGACTACCACCGCTCCTCCTTTATCCGCCGATGTAATGACAATATTTAATTTATTTTTCAAATCTATCAAAGCTTTTTGTTCTTCTTCAGATAAATTGTGACCTAACATATGGGAATCATTTAATTTAAAATGCAGATCTTTGAGACACGATTCCTGAAACACAGACACAAATTTGTCTATAGGAGGCTGAAAGTTGGATTTCTGAAAATGAAAATCCCTACTAGTTCGACTATTGTCATGTCCACCAAAGAATAATTTTAAATTCAACAAATGACAAAATGCCAATAAATCATTGACAACAGAGTATTCCTTCTCAAAACAACAGGGACATATGATAGTCCTTTGTTCAGTAACATTATTTCTACATCAGTCAAACTGACAGAAGAGATTTTGTGTTGTTGTTGTTGTGTCTTTTGGCTTTTCCTGGTTAGGGGTCACCACATCGGAACTCCGGTCTGCTAATGATTGGCAATAGATTTTTATGTGCCAAGTTGCCAGCCCTGATGCACAACCTTCAATGAAGGTATGCCCATTCACGCATGTCTCCACACAGAAGATGCTCTAGCTGAGAATTGAACAGGATAACATCTTACTGTGAGATGACAACGCTACCGCAGTACCACCACCGCAGTCAGAAGAGATATTGTGTGCATTCGAAAATTCAGTTACTGAGATATGAAAACATGTAAGAGTGTCTCCACATTTTTCACGCCTTCTATGCTTTCTCATACACCTACATTGTTTATTCCTAAAGGGTCATCCAGACCCCTAGATTTCTTATGTACTGGGGCCCCCTGAGTGAGTACTTGTTCTATTTCAGTAGCAGATGAGTCTTCCCCTGATGTGCTGCTATAATCAGTCTTAGATCTCTTTAAAACAGATATAGGTCTTTTCTTCCTAAGTTTACCCACCACGGACTGTCCTTCAAAAAACTTTTTTTCTTGGTCCAAAGGGTTTACCCTTGTCATAATCTGTCAAATCTCTTTGAAATTTATGTAATTTTTTTGTCTTCAAGGTTTTTTCCAAGGATAACAAATCTTGGGAAAGTTTGGTCAAACATAACTTAATCTGGGGTTGTCCATCAAAAACTTTAATTTCCTCACAGATTTGTTTAATCTCGTTGGTATTGGCAACTATAATACGT
Organism: Protopterus annectens; assembly: GCF_019279795.1. Classification (NCBI taxonomy): domain Eukaryota; kingdom Metazoa; phylum Chordata; order Ceratodontiformes; family Protopteridae; genus Protopterus; species Protopterus annectens. The sequence continues at coordinate 1,989,272,208 of NC_056728.1, read as the reverse complement.
TCATAATAGGAAGACAAAATATTAACAAAGGACATCGTAGCCTGTTGTTGCACAGAAACCCACTCTTCCAACAATATGTCATCTGGCGCACTAACAAAGGGTTGTGTATTGATTCTTAATCCCCTTGGTGTAATGTTTTTGGCTTGATATGCCCAAGACAATTTTAAATGCCAAACATTCGTCCTAAGTGAGGATATACTTTTGGTAAGCTTTCCAACCAAATCCCTACAGACATTGTCTGGATTTCTGACATTATTATCAGTCCCTTCATTATAATCCGCAAGACCAAAAACTTGTACATCATTCTTATCGGAAGATAATCCCTGTAAAATTGACACTAAATCCATAATGTAATAAAAATAACAACTGTTATGTGTGAGAAAAAAGGCAAAATATACCTAACACCCTTATTAGACTTCACGTAATGTGTACAAGCACAGACTATTCACAACTGGATGCACAATGATACAGATTCAGTTAAGAACACTGGAACATGAATATATGACCCTCAACAATGTGATAACACAATGGTCATACAGTCCTTCAATACCATAAATACAATATTGGATTAACCATACTTGAAGTCACATCCATGTACAAAAGTACTGGGCACAATACAACTTGACCAAACAAAATTTCTATTTATAAAAGTAAAATATGAAAAAATATAATTCAAAACAGCATATTCAGGTTTCCCCCATTCATGAAAATAGCACATACATAAATAACATCTAATATTGCTGTGTATTTATTTATTATTTATTTTATTTGCAGTTGGTTAACCAGGATAGTCCATTGGGCCAAAAGAACCCTTTTTCAATGGAGTCCTGGGGAGAAAAGCTCCAACACAGATTACACAAAGATTACAGAGATTTACATTTCAAACAATTTCTTTTTTTTTTTCAAAACAGGTTTATTGTTTTAACATATAAGAGAAATATCATAACAATTTTATACAAGTAATTAAAAATAGGTATTATTATAATATTCAACAAAACAACTAAAGTATTTGCAAAGACATCCACTACAATCAGATCAATTAATTAAACTAAAATACCATGCTATTGGAATTAAAATTTTTTTAACAAATTTTGTAAATTATCCCATACAATATAATAAGATGTTTTTCTATTTGTTCTTGTCCTAATTGTGTTTATTTCCATATGGCACACTATATTCATAACATTTTAAATTCATTGAACGAAGGAGGTGTATCTGAAATCCAATTTCTAGTTATTATTTTCCTAGCCACTGCTAGAATAGACCATAACAAGGGAAGCTTAACCTTTTAAACACTTTGAGGTACAGGTGTGTTGAATAATATAAGAGATTTAGAAATAATGAAATTATCTGTAAAAAGAGCCTGCAAAAATTCATTAATTGACTTCCAGTATTCTTTCAATTTTATACAGTCATAAAACATATGAGCCCAGTCAGCATTAATTTCTACATTACATCTCTTACATAAATTATCTTTATTATTTATTTTATTCATCATCAAAGGTGTATAAAAAGATCTATGTAAAAATTTCCATGCATAAAGTCTCCAGACAATGGAAGATGTAGTTCTATAAGCAGATTCCAATATATATTGTTTATCTTGTTGATTTGGTGGGTCCCCATTAATAGAAGTGAAATAATTCCAGTATGAATCTACACTGTAAAAAGTTTCTTGTCTGATAATTTTATGTATGTATGAAAGTTTACCTTTATCAGAAACTTTATGTTGTAAATTTTAATATCAAGTAATCAATCAGTGTTGGAATAGATTCTTTAACTGTTATAGACATTAGATCTATTTTATTAATGAGAAGTTGTCTAAAGGACTGAACCTCTAACCAACAAGTTTCTCTTAGATCAAATTCTTGTTTTAAGAAATCTAGATTTTTAACCTTATTATCAGATATCAACTGATACCAGTACTTTAGATCATTATCTATAGCTAAATGAGTTCCTTCAGAAGTAGATGACAAAAGCATACCCTGAGTATACATTATAGGGAATACAATAAAATTCCATTCCCTATACTTAGGGTGCATGGATATAAAGTTACGATAACTAATAATAATATTTAATGGGTACCAAACCATATGTTTAGGTGTAATAGGTGAAGTACAAAATTCCTTTAGTAACCATAACATGGAGTTATTTACAATCATATTTTTATGTGTTAAGGAGATTTTCATGAAATGCATACTAATTAGCTCCCAATAATCTTTCCATTTTGCGACATATGACTGATCTATTAATAAAGTAATAACTTTTACAATAGAAGAGATAGTATATAAATTAAAGTCTGGAAAAGAAATACCCCCTTGAGACCAGCTATTAGTATGTTTCTTTAATGCAATCCTAGGTCTATTAGGTGCCCATAGGAAATTTAACATTAGTGTATTCAGTTTCTTGATAATTATTTTTGTAGGTGGAAGTATTATTGATTGTATTAAGTATAAAATCTTGGGGAATATTATCATTTTAATAATTGTAAGTCTCTCCTCCATAGTAAAAAACATATTATTCCAGGTATTAAAAAGATTTTGTATATTAAGAAAACAGGTATTATAATTATTATATATAATAGATTTAATATCTTTAGATAGTATTATACCTAAATAAGTTATCTGACCTGAATTGGGTACATATTTAGTAAAATCACTAATGAGAATATTTTTCTGTGTATATATAGGTAGTATTTTAGTTTTTTTCTTCATTGAATATTAAACCAGAAATACTTTTAAAATTCATCATGTTATCAAATAGAGACTGCATAGAAGAATTAGATCCTGCTGATGTAATTAGAACATCATCTGCAAAAAGTTGAATTTTGGATGTTGTATTTTTATCTATTTCAAAACCCTCTATGTCAATACTGTTTCTGATCAAATTAGCCCAAGGCTCCATTACTAAAGTGAATAATAGTGGAGAAAGTGGACATCCTTGTTTTGTACCTTTAAGAATGGGTATTTTTTGTGAAACATATGTTCCTACCTTAATATAAGCCAACGTTCCTTTGTATAAATGCTCAATTAGATTTACAAATGCATCTGAGAAGTTTGTGCACTTCATTAAGGTAAACAGATAGTCCCAACTTACTGAATCAAATGCTTAACTTATATCAAGACTAATAAGTGTTAAATCTTTCTTTTTCCTATTTGCAAAATCTATTAATGTTAAAGTTCTTCTTATATTATCAAAAGTATTTCTATTTACAATGAAGCCTGTCTAATCTATATCTATAATGCCGGAAATGATTGTCTTCAATCTATCAGCAAAGATACTCATAAACATTCTATAATCAACATTAAGTAATGAGATGGGCCGATATGAAGAACATCTAGTTGGATCTTTATTAGGTTTTAAAATTGGTGAAATAAATGTATATTGCCAAGATGGGGGGGTTATTAACTCAGTTTGGGCCAAAATAAAAACCTTATGTATTAATGAATATGTACTTTTAGAAAGGATTTTATATATCTCTGGTATAATACCATCATTACCCGGTGCTTTGTTTGATTTAAGCTTATTTATTTGTGTAATAACCTCTGTATATGAAATACTTTTGTCCAATAGTTTAATCTGTTGTTTATTAAGCTTTTTATTCATGTTTGTGGTTATAAACTCCTTTATTTTATCTTTAGGTTCCATGTTAATGTTATTATGGTTAATTTTGTGAAAGTGATTTCTAAATTCATCTAGTATTTCTGGTATACTAGAAACATTCTTCTTTTTCCTTAGAGAAAAGATTTCTTTGATATGGTTTTGTTTATTCAACCTTTTTGTTTTATTTTAAAGTCTATGTAAGTATTTGGGGCTTACTGAATAAGACAAAAACTTGTATTTCTCTAAAGTTATTTTAACTTTATGAGTTAAAATTTCTTTGTATTTCTCATTTATTTGTTTATTTCTTCAATAACTTTCTTGTCCATAATATTTTCTTTATTATTATGTTTATAAGAGTCTAATTTACTTTGAATATCTAACAATTCCTTATCCCAAGATTTCCTTTTATTATTATACCATCTGATACTTTGTCCATATAGATATGATTTTAAGGCATCCCAAACATAAACAATGGAGACTTCAGGAGTATTATTTATATCTAAAAAATGTTTTACTTCTGAAAGTACATATTCTTTATAGTCTTTTAGTTGAGTTAAGTATGCTGGTATCCTTTTGATCTGAACATTATGAGTATTTTTTATCATGAATTCAAAAACAATTGAATTATGATCAGATATAGGACATGAAATGATTTTGGAATTAATTAAATCTGTTACCATCTGGTTAGAAATAAAGACCCTATCTATTTTTGAATAAGTTTTGTATCTGTTAGAAAAAAGGTGTATAGTAATGATTTTGAATCTATCTGATTATTAATATCATTCAAATGATAAGAATTAGCAAAATCATTTAAATGTTTTGCATTAGATGTAATTCTTCTTTTCCCTATAGTGGTAGTATCACTTTCATGTAGTATACAATTAAAGTCACCAGCTAAAATAATATCTCCTATAGAGAATGATATGATCTTATCAAGATGATGTTTCACTGTATTAATACCAATTCCAGGTATCCAATATACATTAATTAAAGTGAAAGTCTTCCCATTAATTTGTATTGTAACCATACAAAACATTCCTTTGTCATCCTGATAATACTTAATGGTTTTAGGAATGGGCATACTTTTATTCCATAAAATAGCCACTCCTCTTTTTTTCTGAGTGTGCTCTGAACTAACCAATACTGTATATTTGTTTGTGGCTAGTTTATCAATATCTTTTTTCAAGAGATGGGTTTCTTGCAGGAAGACTTAGTTGGCCTTATGTAAATTAATGTATCTTATTAGGCTTGCCCTTTTACATGAATTATTCAATCCATTAATGTTTAAAGAAATTCCTTTTAAAGATGTCATTTGGCATTTTTAAAACTTAAGAATCTTATGATCAAAATAACAAATAACAAGATAAGTAATGCTACATCTCCTCCTTTAGGTGTACCTTTAAATATAGCTGTATGTATTGAATCTCTTATGGGATTTCGTATAGGATTCAATTTTGTTTGTAGTGACAATGAATGTACAAAATGTATTGTGGATGTCAAAACTATATACAAATAACAATGAACAAGTGAAAATAATGTAAGGATTAAACCTTGCATCCAGCCTGAAGTTATAAACTCCAACTTAGAGTAGTATTTTCCACTCAAGTTAACCCCCTACCCTAAGCAGCAGTACCTCAGCTACCACCTTATCAATTTAATACTAGTTATATTTAACTGAGGTTAACAGTTTTCAATTCAATTATCTAGCAAGACAAGACTACACATTTGGTAAAACAGCATCATATAAACTAAAATAAACCCTTTTTTTTAAAAAAAGCTGTTCATACTACTATATACATCCATGTAATATAAAACACTTGTATTCAAATAGCATTCAAATAATCTTGATGTTAGAAATCAAGAGGAGAGAAAAATAAGTTCTAACATTCATTTAAATCAAAAACTTTGGCTAATATGATTCAGACATTACATATATTAAGATGCATCTATTTTCTGTCATGTAAATGCAATTAACAGCTTCCAAAAAAAAACCTTGAATTGCTTGTATATGAGCATTTACTCAAACTCATTATTGTCAATAGAATAAAATTTTGTATTCATAGAAATTGTTATAAATCATACTGCATAGTTATGCAGATTCTCAGAAACACTTATATACATATATACATACACACACACACACACACACACACACACACACACACACACACACACATATATATATATACACACACACACACACACACACACACACACACACACACACACACACACACACACACACACACACATATATATATATACATACACACACACACACATACACACACACACACACACACATACACACACACACACACACACACACACACACACATATATATATATATATATATATATATATATATACATATACACACACACACATACATACACATATACATATATATGTATATATATATATGTACATATATACATATGCATACACACACACACACATACACACACACACAAACACACACACATACACACACACACACACACACACACACACACACACACACACACACACACACACACACACACACACACACACACACACACATATATATATATATATATATATATATATATATATATATATATATATATATATATATATATATATATATATATATATATCTGATCTCACTGAGTTGTGTCCTTACTGAGCACCATCTTACTTGCTGTCCCTACAATAAATCTGTCTGCTTTATACACAATAATGCACAGCAAACACATTTTAGTAACCAGATTTTACAACCATGCTATACTACTGCTTTAAAATATATCACATGACAATTTCTTCCAGTATAGAGTTATAAAAGTATTTATGCTTGTCAATCAGATGAATTAAATGAGTTATAGTAATGTATATGTTTGGAACATAAGTTTTTAACACAGATTATTAAGCTGCTGTTAAGTAGATTTTCAAAAACACTTGAGTAAGTGTTTCATTTTCTATGCCTTCTAAAATAAGACATTTACTTACTACAAGAAACTGTATCATTTAAACTCATTATAATTGACATATTTTATGAATTATAACATAGATATTTAAGTAATTATATAAAATAACTCACATTTAGATGTTAAAGTGTTCATTTTCCTTCACATAGTCGCATTTGTATCATTTTTATTTCCTGGTAGAGTGTCACTTCTGAATCTGTGATGTGTCAGTGTGATATCTAGGTCAAAGGTGAGACTAGCTGCTTTCAGCTTCTCTGTGAGAATTCTGAGAGTTGAAGCTTTTGAAGTAGCTCATGGACACTGTGCATGAGACAGCCCACATCCCAGATTGTCTCTCTTAACATTTTGGCGGGAAACTTATTAAAAACTAGTGACAAACATTCATTTAGCAGTGTAAATGCATCTAAACATGACAAAACCTTCACAATGTATTTTACATGTTATTACAGCCTTTATGTAAGTGAAATTAAGCCCAAAATTACTAATAAGTAATAAAACTCAATATTTTTGTCCCAATTCAATTTTATGCAAATCTTATTATTTACTGTGTCTATATGATCAAAAGCATTTCTATATATTAATAAAGAAAAGAAAAAGAGAGTAGAAAGTAAAAGGGTGTAAGGCAGAAATAAAAAAAAATGTAAGAGAAAGCTATAAGAAGTATATGCAATGGAATATTACTTACTGTTTATATTAATAGAGTTAAAAATAAAACATATTATTTACTATTATTTAGTTCTAATTATTATCTGTTAAAGCATGACAGATTATTTACAAACAAGCATAAGCAGTGTAATCAAGAAAGTATAATTAGGAATAACATTTGAAGAACATATAAACTTTTTACAAGGAATAAATATGTTATTATTCTATTAATCATATTTTCATTACTCTTCTCTCCCTGCCCTCACCCACCCTTTACTCACTACATAATCTAAATAGAATGTCATTGTTTAAACAAAGAAAAGAAGAAAAGGAGAAAAAAAAAAAAGATAAAGAAAAAAATGTATCAAATTACTGACCTTACTTCTCCTTTTCAGAAAGAGAAACAAGTTGAATCACAACTTGCCATTAAATCTCCAGATATTTTGAGTAGCTATGAAACTAAACATTTCTTTGCACACAGAGAATAACTTTGATTAAATCATTTTCAAAATATTTGTTGCTTCTTGAAAATGCAGGAGCTATATTTAAAAAGATTAATAATGAAATAAAATGATGAGAGAAAAAAAACATAGAACAGATCATTTGTTTTTTAGTCTCTTCTTCTTCTCTGAGGTCTTCCACGAAGTTTCAGTTGCCAGTCTCTTTAATGAAGGACTAGCCCATTCCATTTCTTCTATTTTATCCAAAATCTTATTTTTTTTGATAAACAGTAAGGCAGAGTCTAAGTCATCGAAAATTTTAGGACCATCAGGAAGGAAGATTTTAAGCTTGGCAGGAAACAGAAGGCATGTTTTAAACTGTTTTTTTAAGCTCCCTTATTAGTGGCAGAAAAACTTTTCTTTTAGCTATTACCATGGAAGAATAGTCATTGTCAAAACGCACAGTTGTCTCATTAATCTTAACAGGAGCTTTAGCCCAAGCAGATTTAAGAACCATCTCTTTATCAAAAGATGATAGAAATCTAACTATAACTGATCTAGGATAGTTTTTGTTAGAGTTAGTATTAACTATAGATCTATGTGCTCTTTCGATACCAAAAGAGAATGCTTCTGGTAAGTCTAAAGTTTTAGGAGCCATGTTGTTAAAAAAGAAGTAATATTGTTACCTTCAATATTTTCTGGCAGTCCAAAAATCCTAATGTTATTGCGCCTCGATCTATTTTCCAGGTCATCCAGCTTTGTTTGTAAATGTGTATTTTGTTTCAGCAGAAACTCAATGTTGATTTCCTCTTCTTGGATTCTATTTTCCATGTCATTCACAGCTTCTTCTATGCCTGTCATCTGGATCTTCTGTTGTTGCAGGTCTATATGTAACAAATCTATTTGTTTTGTAGTTTTTTCTATGAAGGTGTCTATTTTAGTATCCATTTTATCCATCTTAGCAGTAAGTTGCTGGATTATAATTATCAGAGACTGAAGTTCTTTCTTGATGCTGGAGTCTTGAGAATTTGTCTTACTGGAACTCATTTCAGACTGATAAACTGACAGGAAAATTTCCAAAGTGATTTCTGACAGGAATATTGTTAAGATTTCCTTTCTTTTTTAGATATAGTTCAAGAACTATATAAAACAAACATATTTAGAAAGAAAAATACTTCAAAAATTAATTTTTTAAGTAATTAATTCCTATCAGTGTAATGAAATTGGTGGAGCTGAAGAAATCTGCTGCTATCCTGTGTTCATCCTTGGCCATGACCCTCATTTCAAACAATTTCTGATTACAAGACATAACAAAATACTGAGGTTGCAATCAAAAATACTAAAAAACAAAATTACATTTTTTTTTTGAGAGCATTGTTCAACTAGGATTAGGAAGTGAGTAAATAGATGCAGAAGGCTTTCAGACTGGTAGGTATAATTAAGAAATTGATTACTAGCTTCAATAAAGAATGTATGAGATGGAAGACTGTAGAAAGTGGAGAATGATTATGTGGGATGGGAGCAGGAGCATTCCCATGTGGATGTTAGGTGGGGATGCAGTGATTTTTTAAAGGTAGGAAGGCTAGTGATGGTATGAATGGATGGAGGGAGGCAGTTCCATAGGCGTGCTAGGGAAAAGGACAGGAGGTTTTGTCCTGGGGATGAAGGGGTCTGTAGACTTTTATTGGGTTTTGATTAGTAGATCTGAGAAGACTTTGTGTGTGGTGTATTTTAAAGGTAGTGTACAGGGAGGGAAAGAGGATGGCTGAAAATGAGTTTGTGTGCATAGGTGAGCTGAGTATAGGAGAGGTAGTTGGGAAGTTCAAGCCAATTTAGTTTGTGGAGTGGTGCACAGTGATGGGTTGAAGATTTGTTGCTAGTGACAAATCTGGCTATTTTATTATAAAAAGTGGATAGTTTAGTTTTGAGAGATGATTGTAGGTTTGTTAAAAGAGGGGCATCATAGAGAAGGGAGGGAAACAGAAATGTGGTAGAGAGAGTGATTTTGGTAGCTGGGGTGAGTATCGCTTGTGTCGGTAGAGCAGGCCAAGTTTTTGGTGTTTTTTTTTAATGTTTACTAGTAGATGGGAATCGAATTTAAGCTTGTCATCAATTTGAACTCCTAGTAGTTTGGTATCAGATACCAGTTCAAGTGGTGTGTTATTTTGACTGGTGATTGAGAATAGTTGTCTATCAAACGTGTTGGTTTTAGAGGGGTTAAATATCATTAGTTTTGATTTAGCTGCATTAAGTGCAAGATGGTTGTCTTTCATCCACTGTTCTGTGGTGGAGAAGGCATCTTGAGTCAGCTTTAGGAGAGTTGGGATGGAAGAGGGAGCACAGATGATTGTAAAATCATCTGCATATTGGATGATGTTAGCATAGGAGATAGAGTGGTAATAATCATTAATGAATATATTGAAGAGGAGGGGGCCTAATATGGAACCTTGTGGGACATCTGTGGGGGTGTTAAGGAAGGAGGAGGTGGCTTTTTTTCCACTTGATGGCTTGTTGCCTGTTGGAGAGATAGCTGGTGAACCAATTGAGAGTTGAAGGTGATAGGTTTAGCTTAGAAAGTTTAGTAAGCAGTAGGTTATGGGAGATAATGTCAAAGGCCTTAGAGAGATCAAGTAGGATGGTAAATACAGTGAGACCAGAATCTCTAGCTTTATTCACAGTTTCAAGGAACGATAGGAGGGCTGTCATAGTGCTGTGCTTGGGTCGGAATCCGTGTTGAGTAGGAGTTAGTAGGTTGTTGTCTAATAGATGGGGAAGGAGTTGAAGATGGATGCATTTCTCTAGAATTTTTGAAATAGGAGAGAGGATGGCGATGGGCCGGAAGTTGGTGATGTCAGTATTATTACCTCCTTTGTGAAGGGGAATGATAAAAGCCTTTTTCCAGATTTGTGGAACAAGACCTTCTTCTATAGAGTGGTTGATTAGGATACTGATTGGGAGGGCGATGGCTTCAGCAGCTATGCTGAGGGAATATGAGGGAATGTTATCGGGGGCATTGGTGCATGGTTTTAGCCTCTGTAGGAGTTTTTTTATGGTAGAAGTAGGGATTGGTTTCAGTGGTTGAGAGGTTGTAGGTTGAGAGGTTATAGAATGATAGAGTGGAGATGGGGGGTGTTGGGAGAGGACAAGTGGAAGTAGGAGGTGGATAGTTGTTAGAGAAGAAAGAGGTTAGTTTGGAAATACAGTCAATGAAAAAAGAGTTAAATTGGGTGGCAAGATCAGTCTTGCACATTTGGGCTAGGGATTGGGTTTTCAGTTATACCAGGTTTTAAGAGGGTCGGTTTTATGTTTACTTTGAAGTGAGGAGAAGTAGTTTTGATGGTCTGCTGTGATAAACTTTTTAACCGTGTTATGAAGAGTTTTGTACTCATTGAGGGTAGTGTGAGATTTGTGCTTTTGATAGCGTATCCAGGCTTTGTCTCTAAGTCGCATGGTTGTTAGTGTGCTTTTTGTTAGCCAGGGGGTAGTTTTGTTTTTTATTCTTTTGGTTTTTAAGGGAGCATGAGTATCTAAAAGATTTAGGAAAGAAGAATTAAAGTGAGCAATAGCATTTTCTAGTGGTAGAGTTTTTAGGGGGTACCAGTTAAGTGATTTTAGGGAGTCAGAGAAGGCTTCTGGGTTGAAGTTTTTTGGTATCTGTAAGTGACGTAATTATAGGTAACTACCCATTCGGAGCAATCAGTATATATGTATTATTATCAGTGGGACAGGGAGTATGTAAATTTGTCACCTCAAAAAGCAAAAGCGAAAATCATCGTTTTTTAGAAAGAATTCTTAACTGGTGGTAGAATTTAGGTATGATATTCCCAATAGCAGCAATGAAATTGTTAGAGCAAACTAAGCAATATATAATTTAATAAATGGACTTCCGAGGAGATAGGGATTTTGTCAACAGTAAGTTAGTTATATACAGTCAATAACTAAGGATTATTATTTACAATTTATGTAGAGAAAGCGAAAGTAAGTAAATTAATTACTTTTAAATTACTGTCTTTGTAAGTTTTGCGAGAGTAATAAACAGCCAGTAAATCCATATAATGTGATTACTGAATTTTAATAGAACGAGCAGTAAGGGCTTGATTGCAATTAATTGAAGACGGGAAATCTTAGTAGATACTATAGTAAGGTTTTTTACAATTTTTTATAATTTTATAAGAATTTTATAGATATAGTTGAGGCCTTCAGCATATTATTGTAAGATGTCATTTAGTGAGACATCTAATTCAGAATTGTTGATAAAACATATATGTATATATAGTAAGTAACATCGGAGGTTCATGATGTCATTTTCACAAACTAATACGAGGTTTCAGACTCGTGTTCCTAATAGAAAGGTTGTTTTTAATTTTTGATATTGATGTTTATATTGTTGGTTTGAAACAGAGTGGATGAAATTGTGTATTATGAAGTGATTTTGATGCGTGTTTACGGTGAACATAATAACAGGGCATGGTCCCTTTAATATTTTAAAACCACGTTGGTGCCAAAAATTTTTTTTAAGGCGTCTCAATCTACTACATAGTGTTCTGAAGAAGCCCGAGTTTCAGATGAAAGCACTTAACCACTGTTTGGATATATTTTACAACTATTTGTTGGATGTACCATTTTTATCTTCGTGTTTTGGGCAATAAATGTCAGTTTTTACATTAAGGAGAGAAGCGCTTTCTTCCACTTGCTACAATTAAGATGAACAAGCACTTAATGGGGAATCCGTGCAACTTGTTTCCAGTATTTTTTTTGGAATTATTCAGTAGTCGACTTGGCATGGAGACCACCGGTGTAGACTCACCTATGCATAATAAGGTAGAAAGAACTGAACTCTCACAACTTCGGGAAGAGCTTTCCGCTCTTAAAGATGATGTTGGTAAAATATTTGAATTAGTCAAAACAATGACTGTGGAAAATGTTAAGTCAACTAGTGAGCATCTTAACATCAAATGAGCTAGTTGTTTAGCTTCTTGTATTGAGAGGCACAACAAAGAAGACCATAATAATTTGACTGTTTCCAATTGGATTACCAACCTTCCCCAGCATGACAGACAGGGTGACAACCAACAACTCAAGGGTATGGATGAGATGCAGAACAGTATGGTCATACCCAATGGACAGATCTCTAGTAGGAACAGATGTCCGACTGACATTGAATTACCACTTCATATTACTGAACCTTTAAACAGTAGTAAAATTAATTTATCTGACTTTACTTTTGATTTCTCAGTGTATGAAATAGATAAACAAGCCAACAGACTGGGAACTAAAACAAAGAGACCGCTTCCAGCCAAGACATATTCAAATGTGGTTGGTAGAGTTCTGCAACATTTTAAAAGTATTGCAAATCAAAATAGTCAATACAATGGAATTCCTGGCAATAGTAGAGAAATACAAGAGACTTAATTTAACCAGTTTCTATCAAAAGGCTGTGATATTGACCAAGTTAAACAGTCTATAGAAGTACAGAATAATCATATGGTTAAAGGGGGTACCTTAAAAGATATGATTTACTCCATTTGGAAACATCTTAAAAGTATTAATGGAGTAAAAACAGATAATGCATACATAAAGAAATGTATAGAGATGAAATTGGTACCAAAACGGTTAAGATTTTTTGAGGTACCCATGGGTCTTAATATGAATACTAATGTCAAGGAAGAATTTAATACATTTTTTGATGAATGTGGTTTTAAGTTTATGGAACTTCTGTTAAAACATAATGATGAAAAATTAAGTAAGTTAATTCATGAAACTGAGAAACTGAATGAACTTATAACTAAAGATTTATTATTTCCTGAATGGGAGAGATTGTATAAAAAGCAGTTTGATATAGCTGATAGATGGATGTCAAACTTATGTAAAACAAAGCATAAAAAAATAGAGATTTACTTCAATACAAGAATGGGACTGCTTACATATGGTACACAGAGAAAAATAAAGGGAAAACATATCAGTATTATAGTCTAGATGAAAAACATCAGGGAGGCTCTATAGAGAGCCAAACTACCTCCAACAACCCCCATTTTTGGAGGGAACAAGGGATTCAGGGACAACATTACAAAAACAGTTATACAAAGCAAAGGGGGAGAAACTATTACAACATAAACAAATGGTAATTATAGATAGGTCTAGGAATGATCAAATAAGGAAAATAGGAGATGTTTTGTATAGTCTAAATGGATTTAACATCTATAATTATTCCAAATTAGAAATACATGAAGGTCATTTCAGTATTTTAGCCAAAGGAATGAAATTCATACCCACACCTAGGTTTGATCTGGTGGATAGTATATGTGAATTAAAGAAATTCACAAGAAAGATGAATTTAGCTGTTATGTTTAATGATAAAAGTCATAACAAAAGACGACAACAAGAAAATACATCAAACCGAATCAATTCCGATCTAATTGTTAAGATTTCCTATATACCCCCTAGCTTCCCAGTGGTTGAAACATATGAAAGAATTATGACTAGGGAACTTTATAATTTGTATAGAAGAAAGCTCAATTTAAATGATAGTAATTTAACCACTGGAGAAAATGAAACATTAAAAGAACTACGAACATATTCCAGCATAAGGGTGATGAAACATGACAAAGGTGGGGGAATTGTAATATATGAGAGTCTTGAATATAATAAGAAGATGTATGACATACTATATGATATGGGTAATTACGAATCAATCTCACTTAATGAAATTAATATTGCCTACCGAAGAATTGATTCATACCTAGAGGAATATTTAATAAATGGTAGGATTAGCAAAGAGATATATAAATTCATGACAGTGAAATATCCAAGATTAGCTACATTGGTAGGAATTCCTAAAATCCACAAAAGTATAGACGATCCCCCCTTTAGACCTATCATATCTGGAAGTGAATCAAAAACTTTCCCAATATGAAAATATATAGATGTGAAACTTAAACATATTTATGACAAAATACCACACATGGTAAAAGATTCCTGGGAATTTTTGAAGGTATACCCCGTTGATAAATGGAGCAAAGGCTGGTTGTTCGCCACTATAGATGTGATTGATTTATTCTCATGCATACCCAAAGAGGAAGGACTTGAGGCCTTCTCAAATAGTATCAGAAAATATTCAAATTTAGAATGGGAAGAAGTCAAACTAATCACTGAGTGCATGAGTATAGTCTTAGACAACAACTTCATCTATTTTGAGGGTGAATATTTCAAACAGACCAGGGGGGTAGCTATGGGAGCAGCTTGTGCTCCCATATTTGCCAACCTGGTCATGTTGGATTGGGAAATTAACACTCTGTTCCCTTGTTCTTATTTCATCCATATCCAGCACTATTCTAGATTTCTTGACGACATCTACATTCTTTGGAACTCCAGTATTGAAAAATTGGAACATTTTTTACAGTTCCTAAATGATAGCAATAAATATTTAAAAGTCATTTATTCATACAATACAACTGAAATAGGATATTTGGACACTTATGTTTATGAACATGATGGAAAATTAATATCCAGAATACACAGGAAAAGCACTTTTTCCAACGACTATTTGGATTATAACAGTTATCATCCCCCCAAATTAAAATATAACATATTTAAGGGTCAATGTATTAGGGCCTGTAGAATGACTTCCAACCATACAATCTTGGTCAGCGAAATGGCAAATATAACCAATATGTTCAAAGATAGGGGATACCCGGTAGATATGATGGACAATGTGATTCAATACATTTTGGAAGAATGGGGGAAGAAATACAAACCAATATTAGGAATAGGGGGACAATTAATAGGAGATACCCACACTAGTATGAATATTAGCGCAGGGAATACTACTAATAGTAACCATCAGAGAGCATACATTATGTTATACAGTCCCTTATCTAGCATTATTACTGAATTATTGACAAAATATTGGCATCTAATAACTAGTGATACCATATTGTTAGATATGATGGGAACAAAACCAGGAATAGTGTACAAGATGGGTAACAATTTAAAAAGGGTATTACAAAAACATACACAATGTGATTGGAAGAATCACACATCAACAGAAAATTATACTAAGAAATGTGGAAGTTGCAGTCAATGTAACTATATTAATGAAAATAAGGAAATCAAGTTACAAAACATCATTAGAACGAGAATTAAGTTTTTAAAGGGTAACTGCAACTCAAAAATGGTTGTATATTTGGCGATGTGTAATGAATGCCCCTGTTTCTATGTGGGAAAGACAGAGAGAGGGTTAAACAAATATATTTCTGAACATAATTACAAAATTAAGAAAAAGGATTCTACTAATGCCTTATCCAGACACATAGAAACAAAGGGGCACATTAAAGGATTTAAATTTTCAATTATTGATATTGTCAAATTTGACCCCAGAGGGGGAGACCCTAAAATGCATTTACTATTTAAAGAGGTATGGTGAAAAATTTTCTTAGATGCTACCACCGCTCCTGGGTTAAATTAAACTATTTCATTAAAACCCATCTTATTCCATTAGTATTTTAAGAGTTCCCTTCATTAACTCTCATTCTGATTATTTTACATCAGTTTACACTATCTTCCAATTTCTGGTATATATAAATCTTGTCAGATACTTTTTTATTAACATTTTTTTATTAGCATTTTTTTATTAGCATTTTTTTTATCAGCATTTTTATTGTTTTGGGTTAGTATTGGTAATTTAATATAGCATAGATATACTAGGTTCATAGGTTCATAGGTTCATACTAGGCTATCTGCCCTAGGGTATTTATAAGCCTAGCCAGAGTGTGTGTGGCTTTCACCACCCCTTAGGATGAGAATACTATACCCATTAGTTTGCTGTGCCTCTGTCCAGCAGTGACACAGAGATGATTCCCGGGGTAAACCTACGATCTCCCATCCACTCGTCAAGATTTCTCTTGAACAGAGTCAGTGAGGGGCTCTGCCTCACATGGACTGGGATTCTGTTCCATAGTGTAGGGAGTCTCTGGGTGATGAATCTGTCCCTCCAGCACATCCTATTTATATCCATGTTGAGGTTTAAGTCTCTTGCTCTCGTGGCTCTGGTGGATTTAGATTTTTTGAGGTGGAGCATGTCCATTAATTCCGGGTTGGACATGGCCTTGTATGTCAGGCACAGATCACCTCTGAGCGGATGGTATGCGACTGAATAGAGCTGGAGTTTCTTCAGTCAGGCAGCGTATGACATATGTTTGAGCCCCTTTATCTTTTTGGTGAGGAACTTTTGGGGTCTTTCCAACTGCTGCAGGTGTCGGGTAAGGTACATTCCGAATGGGGCGTTGTACTCAATCATTGGTCTGATAAGTGAAGAGTACAGGGGTACAATGACCTCTCCTGATCTGGATGTGAATCCCTTCATGATCAGGTGGGCAATGTAGAAGGTCTTCCTAACCACTTTGGCAATGTGAGTGTCAAAAGAGAGGTTACTGTCAACTTGGGTCCCCAGGTCCCTGATAACTTCTTCCGTGTTTAATGGATTACCACCTATGTGGTAATTAGGGGTTACCTTGTTTTTCCCAAAGGGTATGACTATACATTTTTTGGCATTTAGCTTAAGGCCATGGCTCTGGCACCAGTTATCCATTTCTATGAGACCTCTCTGGAGGATGTCTGTATCTGATGGAGTGTCAATTATGGTGCCCAGTTTGCAGTCATCTGCAAATTTTGTCAGCCACAATCCCCCTATGTTTGCCTGCACTTCAGAAAAATAAATGTCGAACAAGAGGAGGCCCAGGACTGAGCCCTGTGGGACACCACTCATGACCGGCTTAGAGTCTGACATGGCACCAGCAACTCTAACCCTGTGGGTTTTGTCCTTGAGCCAGTTTGCAACCCATCTTGTGACATATGGGTTTACATCTAAGCTGGTGAGCTTTTCTATGATGCCCGAGTGGGGTATTGCGTCGAACGCTTTTGCTAGGTCAAGGTAGGCTGTGTGAACTGCCTTACCCTCATCAATGGCCTTAGTGACTGTTTTGAAAAAGTCGACCAAGTTCAAGAGGCAGGATCTGCCCTTGACAAAGCCAAATTGGGTAGGATCCAGTGTCTGTAGGTCCCCAATGTCTTTATTTATGAGTTCCATTATGATCCTCTCCATAGCCTTGCAGACAAGGCTCGTCAAGCTTATGGGGCGGTAATTTCCAGGTTCCGTAGAAGCACCGCCTTTGTGGAGTGGGACCACAGTTGCCGTACGCCATTCTTTGGGTACGTATCCTGTAGTAAGGCTAAGATTAAACAGCAGCCTTATGTGTGGGTTTAGTTCCTCATTGAGTTCATGTAGCACACAGCCGGGGACACCGTCCGGTCCCATTGATGCTGTGTTTTTTTGCTTTAGAGAGAGCAGCTCTCACCTGGGCATCTGAGATGTTTGGGAGACTAGACTCAAGTGGGATAGATATTTCTCCTTTTGGGGGGGGGGGGAGAAATTTGCACTGAACCTGTCTGCCAGTATGTTGGCAATGTCTGTGGGTTCAGTGATTTTTGTATCATTTTGGACTAATTCTGAGCATATCTGGGAGTTTCCACCCAGGTTTCTAACATAGCTAAAGAATGCCTTATGATTGTCTTTTGTGTCTTTAGCGATTTTTCTCTCAAAGTTGGCCTTGGATGATTTTATGAGTGATCGTAGTTTTTTGCTAGTATTGATCAGAGATGCCTTCCCTTTTAGGGATTTTGCTCTGTCATGTAGTAGCTTTTTCCTCTTGTTGTAGAGTTTGTTTATGGCTGGGGTCCACCAGACTGGGAGCCTGCCTTTGGTGGAAAGGGTCTTGATTTTATTAGGGATTGCTTGATCCATACATTCCTGGAGGTGCTCGTAGAAGGCATTTGTAAGGGTTTCAGCAGCATGGGTTGTGGTTTCCACTGGCTCGGGGGCCTATTAGATTCATTACATGTGTTTTGGATAGGTTAATTAGTGTTTTAGGATGGTACAACTTCATCTACACACCCGTTTATAATTATTTATTTTGTTTCATTAACTGTTCAATAATTTATGGAATACTTAACATGGGGTGATGAAATATTTTGTTTTCATCATGGACCTTTGGTTATTTAACAATAGCTTACATGACAGCGTTTGATTATCTTTGTGAGCAATGCTACCCATTCGGAGCAATCGGTATATATGTATTATTATCAGTGGGATAGGGAGTATGTAAATTCGTCACCTCAAAGAGCAAAAGCGAAAATCATCATTTTTTAGAAAGAATTCTTAACTAGTGGCAGAATTTAGGTATGATATTCCCAATAGCAGCAATGAAATTGTTAGAGCAAACTAAGCAACACATAATTTAATAAATGGACATCCGAGGAGATAGGGATTTTGTCAACAGTAAGTTAGTTATATACAGTCAATAACTAAGGAGTATTATTTACAATTTATGTAGAGAAAGCGAAAGTAAGTAAATTAATTATTTTTAAATTACTGTCTTTGTAAGTTTTGCAAGAGTAATAAACAGTCAGTGAATCCATATAATGTTATTACTGAATTTTAATATAACAAGCGGTAAGGGCTTGATTGCAATTAATTGAAGATGGGAAATCTTAGTAGATACTATAGTAAGGTTTTTTAAAATTTTTTACAATTTTATTAGAATTTTATAGATATAGTTGAGGCCTTCAGCATATTATTGTAAGATGTCATTTAGTGAGACATCTAATTCAGAATTGTTGATAAAACATATATGTGTATATAGTAAGTAACATCGGAGGGTCACAATGTCATTTTTACAAACTAATACGAGGTTTCAGACTCGTGTTCCCAATAGAAAGGTTGTTTTTAATTTTTGATATTGATGTTTATATTGTTGGTTTGAAACAGAGTGGATGAAATTGTGTATTATGAAGTGATTTTGATGTGTGTTTATGGTGAACATAATAACAGGGCATGGTCCCTTTAATATTTTAAAACCACGTTGGCACCAAAAAATTTATTTAAGGCATCTCAATCTACTACACAGTGTTCTGAAGAAGCCCGAGTTTCGGGTGAAAGTGCTTAACCACTGTTTGGATATATTTTACAACTATTTTTTGGATGTACCATTTTTATCTTCGTGTTTTGGGCAATAAATGTCAGTTTTTACATTAAGGAGAGAAGCGCTTTCTTCCACTTGCTACAACTAAGGTGAACAAGCACTTATTGGGGAATCCGTGCAACTTGTTTCCAGTATTTTTTTGGAATTATTCAGTAGGTTTCAGATATGGCTAAGATGTCTGGTTTGTTATGGTGTAGCCAGGCTTGTAGGTTTGGAATTTGTTAGCTAAGCTTTGTGCATTGAGTGATGCTAGTAGGATGTATTTAGATATAGAGGAGGAGGTGTTTGGGCCTGGGTTAGGGTATATATCCCCAGATAATAGTAGGGATGTTAGAAGTTGCCTTATGTAGTAGAGGTGTTTGTTTTTTTTTTTTTTTTGCATAAGTAATGTGTGTAGAAGGAATTATGGGGATATGGTGTGTATAGTGGGAGTTGAGGTTTTATAAGGTGAGATAAACTTGTAATGAAATCATAGATTGTGGTTGATGGGATAAAGTGTAGGAGATATTGATATGAGTGTATAGGAGTGAGGTGTGTTGAGAGAGCAGGTTGTGTGAAAGAGTGGGATGTGAGTTAAGGTGTTAGGCTGGGTAAGGTAGTAGATGAAGGTTATGTTCAGTAAGAGAAGTAGTTGAATTGAGAAGGATGTATATTTCAAAGACATGTTTAGGTTCTTTGAGAATTATATAGTTAACACTAAGGAAGAAGTGGGATATGTGGTGAATTGATTAAGGCTAAGAATGAAGTGGGATTTGTGGTGAAAGGAAGTTGTGAAGGGGAGGGGATAGGAGGAGGAAGGAGTGGAGTTTAGTAGTTGGAGAGGAAGTAGGAGTGGCTATGTGGGTATAAGTGTAGAGGTAGTGGGGGTGGGTGAGAATTGGGGGTAGGGTAGGGTAGGGGAGCGAAGTGAGCCCGCAGGGCGAACAGAGCGGGGAAGAACAGAAAGAAAAAAAACAGCAGCAGAAAAAGTATCAGCCACTGCAAATGAGATCGAAAGGTAAGCAGGTATAGTAGATGTAAAATTAGGTAAGGAAAAATAACTTTCTGGAATGAAAGTAATGGGTTCAATTTAGTTATGGAGTTTTGTACAGGGGGTAAATTACCAGGTTATTAACAGTGATAATACCGGCTCTTTAAGCTATTTAGACAGCTTCATAGGAGAGGAGCCAAGTAAGATAAAAGTAGTACCGTATTATGGTTAGTATGTGCTGCCTCCTAGTGGTGAAAGAGAAGAAAGCAGGCAGGAAAGGGGTGCGGGACACCTAACCTTCACTGAGAGAAATATCTAGGACTCAGTTGACCTGGTTGGGGGAATATTTTCATTTGGTCCGCGGTAGGCTGCTGAATCGCTTACAAGGGAAGTTAAAGAAAAATATAAGAGTTAGTGGGTAGTTACAAAGACAGTAGTTAGTTTAAGACTACCTACATTCACAAAATTTACTTTAGGACAGTCTTCACAGAAGTTCTTTAGCCCAATTTTAACTGGCAGCTCTAGGAAAATGTCAGAGGTAATTGCAGGAGATATTTCTTAGGTTTTTGAGGTAGGGTGGGAGCTTCTAGAGGGAGCTTCTGGTGAGAGGAAATTCACAAAATTTACTTTAGGACAGTCTTTACAGAAGTTCTTTAGCCCAATTTTAGCCGGCAGCTCCAGGGAAATGTCAGAGGTAATTGCAGGAGATATTCCTTAGGTTTTTGAGGTAGGGCGGGAGCTTCTGGAGGGAGCTTCTGGTTTAGGTATGGGGTTTTTGCACGACATAATAATTTCTGGTTTGATAATTTTGGAACATCTAATTTAAAATTTAATTGGAGAGGTTGGTGGTGTCTGTGTTTTTCTAGGTGTCTGATTAAGCTCAGTTATTTAAATATATGGAATGTAAAGGAATGTTTACTATATAATATAGGAATTTGGGACTAGTGCATTAACATGCTATGTGGTGGCTTTTTTCCACAGTTAGGTCTCAAATAAATCCTGACTTTTCTATATTTCCAGGGCTTTTTGATACAGAATACACAGTAATATTAGGTGTTATTTATGTATGTGCTATTTGCATGAATGGGGGAACCTAAATATGCTGTTTTGAATTATACTTTTTCATTTTTTATTTTTATATATAGGAATTTCGTTTGGTCAAGCTATATTGTGCCCAATACTTTTGTACATGGATGTGACTTCAAGTATGTTTAATACAATATTGTATTTATGATATTGAAGGGTTGTATGACCATTGTGTTATCACATTGTTGAGGGTCATATATTCATGTTGCAGTGTTCTTAATTGAATCTGCATCATTGTGCATCTAGTTGTGAATATTCTGTGTTTGTACACATTATGTGAAGTCTAATAAGGGTGTTAGGTATATTTTGCCTTTCTTCTCACACATAACAGTTGTTATTTTTATTACATTATGGATTTAGTGTCAATTTTACAGGGATTATCTTCCGATAAGGATGATGTACTAGTTTTTGGGCTTGTGGATTATAATGAAGGGACTGATAATAATGTCAGAAACCCGGACAATGTCTGTAGGGATTTGTTTGGAAAGATTACCAAAAGTATGTCCTCACTTAGGATGAATGTTTGGCATTTAAAATAGTTTCCGGCATATCAAGCCAAAAACATTACACCAAGGGGATTAAGAATCCGTACACAACCCTTTCTTAGTGCGCCAGATGACATGTTGTTGGAAGAGTGGGCTTCTGTGCAACAACAGGCTACGATGTCCTTTGTTAATATTTTGTCTTCCTATTATAAACGTATTATAGTTACCAATACCAATGAGATTAAACAAATTTGTGAGGAAGCAAATGTTTTTGATGGACAACCCCAGTTTAAGTTATGTTTGACCAAACTTTCCCAGGATTTGTTATCCTTGGAAAAAACCTTGAAGACTAAAAAAGTACATACATTTCAAAGACATTTGACAGATTATATCAAGGGTAAAACCTTTGGACCAAGAAAAATGGTAAAGTTTTTTGAAGGACAGTCGGGGGTGGGTAAACTTAGGAAGAAAAGACCTAGATCTATTTTAAAGAGATCTAAGACTAATTATATCAGCACATCAGGGGAAGACTCATCTGCTACTGAAACAGAACAAGTACTCACTCAGGGGTCCCCAGTGCATAAGAAATCTAGGGGTCTGGATGACCCTTTAGGAATAAACAACATAGGGGTGGTAGAAATTATAGAAGGCGTGAAAAACGTGGAGACACTGTTACAGGTTTTCATACCCCAGTAACTGAATTTTCTAATGTACACACTATCTCTTATGTCAATTTGACTGATGTAGAAATAAAGTTACTGAACAAAGGACTATAATATGTCGCTGTTTTTTTTTTTTTTTGTGAATGAAGACTCGGTTGTCAATGATTCATTGTCATTTTGTCATTTGATGAATTTAAAATTATTCTTTGGTGGACGTGACAATAGTCGAACTCATAGGGATTTTCGTTTTCGGAAATCCAACTTTCAACCACCTATGGACAAATTTGTGTCTGTGTTTCAGGAATCATGTCTCAAAGATCTGCATTTTAAATTAAATGATTCCTGTATGTTAGGTCGCAATTTATCTGAATAAGAACAAAAAGCTTTGATAGATTTGAAAAATAAATCAAATATTGTCATAATATCTGCGGATAAAGGAGGAGTGGTGGTAGTCATGGACCTCCAATACTATATAAATGAGGCGTATAGACAGTTACATGATTCCAGATACTATATGTCTATGCCGCTTGACCCTATGATGCAGTTCAAAAGGGAAATAGATTCCTTTTTGGAACTTGCTGTTGAAGAGGGTATTATCAATGAGGGAACAAAACAATTGGTGGTGGATGATCCCCAGAGGCAGATTTTATATCTGCTACCCAAAATTCATAAATCTTTGGAGAAACCACCAGGCAGACCCATAGTATCTGGTAGTGGCTCATTGACTGAACCCCTGTCATTATATCTAATGCAATATTTACAGCCTCTATTAAAGATGGTCCGTGCTAGATTGAAGGATACCACTGAATTTTTCCAGATTCTGTCTGGCTCACAGTTGGAGCTGGTTTGAATGATGTGTATGTTAGATGTCACTGCTCTTTATACTAACAACCCTCATTGGGCTGGACTTGAGGCATTAAAATATTTGCTTGATAAGGCAGACATCTACCAACCCGGCTTGAATGCCCTGTTGATTTGTATGGTAGAACACATATTAAATAAGAATGTGTTCTGTTTTCAAACTGATTGTTTCTGGCAAACACAAGGAGCTGTGTTGTGGGCTTCCTTTGTCCCGATCTATGTGGACCTTTTTATGAGGCGCCAAGGGGAGTTTCTTATTTATGACCCATTGCACAACATCTTTCTAGGGGAGATGGATATTTGACGTAGGTACCTTGATGAGTGTTGGCTGATTTGGTGTGGTGATGTTACTTATTTACTAGAGTTTGTCCAATATCTATATGAGAACAAATGGGGGATAGAATTTACACTCAACGTGTATGATCAAGAGATCTAATTTTTGGATGTTCAAATAACACGTAACTTGGATCATACGTTGTCCACTCAAGTGTTTCGTAAATATCCCCAATATAACAGTTTATTGGAGGCTACTAGTTTACATCCCCTTCATACCATCAGAAACATACCCAAATCTCAATTTTTGAGAGTCAGGAGAATTTGTTCGGATCAAGCTACCTACGCCTATCATCAACAGGATCTCATAAAAAGGTTTTGCAATCATGGATATCAGCCAGAGTACATCAGGACAGCCAGTAATTGGGCTCAGGATCAGGACCAAGCTTAATTATTAGAATACAGCATGAGATCAGATGCAGAACAAGATACTATCAGGTTTGTGACTACATATGGTAGAAACATTAATGCAACCAAAAATGTTATTAAAAATAATTGGAACATACTCTTGGCTAATCAAGATTTAGCCATTATAGGAGTAGTTTGGGGCATGGCCAAGGATGAACACAGGATAGCAGCAGATTTCTTCAGCTCCACCAATTTCATTACACTGACAGGAATTAATTACTTAAAAAATTAATTTTTGAAGTAATTTTCTTTCTAAATATGTTTGTTTTATATAGTTCTTGAACTATATCTAAAAAAGAAAGGAAATTTTAACAATTTTCCTGTCAGAAATCACTTTGGAAATTTTCCTGTCAGTTTATCAGTCTGAAATGAGTTCCAGTAAGACAAATTCTCAAGACTCCAGCATCAAGAAAGAACTTCAGTCTCTGATAACTATAATCCAGCAACTTACTGCTAAGATGGATAAAATGGATACTAAAATAGACACCTTCATAGAAAAACTACAAAACAAATAGACTTGTTACATATAGACCTGCAACAACAGAAGATCCAGATGACAGGCATAGAAGAAGCTGTGAATGACATGGAAAATAGAATCCAAGAAGAGGAAATCAACATTGAGTTTCTGCTGAAACAAAATACACATTTACAAACAAAGCTGGATGACCTGGAAAATAGATCTAGGCGCAATAACATTAGGATTTTTGGACTGCCAGAAAATATTGAAGGTAACAATATTACTTCTTTTTAACAACATGGCTCCCTAAAACTTTAGACTTACCAGAAGCATTCTCTTTTGGTATCGAAGAGCACATAGATCTATAGCTAATACTAACTCTAACAAAAACTATCCTAGATCAGTTATAGTTAGATTTCTATCATCTTTTGATAAAGAGATGGTTCTTAAATCTGCTTGGGATAAAGCTCCTGTTAAGATTAATGAGACAACTGTGCGTTTTGACAATGACTATTCTTCCATGGTAATAGCTAAAAGAAAAGTTTTTCTGCCACTAATAAGGGAGCTTAAAAAAGCACAGTTTAAAACATACCTTCTATTTCCTGCCAAGCTTAAAATCTTCCTTCCTGATGGTCCTAAAATTTTTGATGACTTAGACTCTGCTTTACTGTTTATCAAAAAAAATAAGATTTTGGATAAAATAGAGGAAATGGAATGGGCTAGTCCTTCATTAAAGAGACTGGCAACTGAAACTTCGTGGAAGACTTCAGAGAAGAAGAAGAGACTAAAAACAAATGATTTGTTCTATGTTTTCTCTCTCATCATTTTATTTCATTATTAATCTTTTTAAATATAGTTCCTGCATTTCCAGAAAGCCACAAATATTCTGAAAAAGATTTAATCAAAGTTATTCTCTGTGTGCAAAGAAATGTTTTGTTTCATAACCAGTCAAAATATCTGAAGAACTAATAACAAGCTATGATTCAATGTGTTTCTCTTTCTGAAAAAGAGAAGTAAGGTCAGTAATTTGATACATTTTTTTTTCTTTCTCTTTTTCTTTTCTTCTCCTTTTCTTCTTTTCTTTGTTTAAACAATGACATTCTATTTAGATTATGTAGTGGGTAAAGCATGGGGGAGGGCAGGGAGAGAAGAGTAATGAAAATATGATTAATAGAATAATAACATATTTATTCTTTGTAAAAAGTTTATATGTTCTTCAAACGCTATTCCTAATTATACTTTCTTGATTATACTGCTTATGCTTGTTTGTAAATAATCTGTCATGCTTTAACTAATAATAATTAGAACTAAATAATAGTAAATAATATTTTATTTTTAACTCTATTAATATAAACAGTAAGTAATATTCCATTGTATATACTTCTTATAGCTTTCTCTTACATTTTTTTATTTCTGCCTTACACTCTTTTATTTTCTACTCTCTTTTTCTTTTCTTTATTAATATATAGAAATGCTTTTGATCATATAGACACAGTAAATAATAAGATTTGCATAAAAATTGAGTTGGGACAAAAATATTGTGTTTTATTACTTATTAATAACTTTGGGCTTAATTTCACTTACATAGAGGCTGTAATAATCTGTAAAATACATTGTGAAGGTTTTGTCATATTTAGATGCATTTACACTGCTAAATGAATGTTTGTCACTAGTTTTTAATAAGTTTCCCGCCAAAATGTTAAGGGAGACAATCTGGGATATGGGCTGTCTCATGCACAGTGTCCATGAGCTACTTCAAAAGCTTCAACTCTCAGAATTCTCACAGAGAAGCTGAAAGCAGTCAGTCTAACCTTTGACCTAGATATCACACTGACACATCACAGATTCAGGAAGAACACTCTACCAGGAAGTAGAACTGATGCAAATGTGACTATGTGAAGGAAAATGAACTCTTTAACATCTAAATGTGAGTTATTTTATATAATTACTTAAATATCTATGTTATAATTCATAAAATATGTCAGTTATAATGAGTTTAAATGATGCAGTTTCTTGTAGTAAGTAAATGTCTTATTTTAGAAGGCATAGAAAATGAAACATTTATTCAAGTGTTTTTGAAAATCTACTTAACAGCAGCATAATAATCTGTGTTAAAAACTTATGTTCCAAACATATACATTACTATTACGCATTTAATTCATCTGATTGACAAGCATAAATAATTTTATAACTCTATTCTGGAAGAAATTGTCATGTGATATATTTTAAAGCAGTAGTATAGCATGGTTGTAAAATCTGGTTACTAAAATGTGTTTGCTGTGCATTATTTTGTATGAAGCAGACAGATTTATTGTAGGGACAGCAAGTAGGATAGTGCTCAGCAAGGACACAACTCAGTGAGATCAGATATATATATGTGTGTGTGTGTGTGTGTGTGTGTGTGTGTGTGTGTGTGTGTGTGTGTGTGTGTGTGTGTGTGTGTGTGTATGTGTGTGTGTGTGTGTGTGTGTGTATATATATATATATATATATATGTATGTGTGTGTGTGTGTGTGTGTGTGTGTGTGTGTGTATATATATATATATATGTATATATATGTGTGTGTGTGTGTGTGTGTGTGTGTGTGTGTATATATATATATATATATATATATATGTGTGTGTGTGTGTGTGTGTGTGTGTGTGTGTGTGTGTGTGTGTGTGTGTGTGTGTGTGTGTGTGTGTGTGTGTGTGTGTGTATATATATATATATATATATATATGTGTGTGTGTGTGTGTGTGTGTGTGTGTGTGTGTGTGTGTGTTTATATATATATATATATATATATATATATATGTGTGTGTGTGTGTGTGTGTGTGTGTGTGTGTGTGTGTGTATATATATATATATATATATATGTATATATGTGTGTGTGTGATGGCTTCTTCTTTTTTTTTTTTTTTACAATAATGCAAGTGTTTCTGAGAATCTGCATAACTATGCAGTATGTTTATAACAATTTCTATAAATACAATATTTTATTCTATTGACAATAATGAGTATAAGTAAAATGCTCATATACAAGCAATTCAAGGTTTTTTTTTAAGCTGATGACTGCATTTACATGACAGAAAATAGATGCATCTTAATATATGTAATGTCTGAATCATATTAGCCAAAGTTTTTGATTTAAATGAATGTTAGAACTTATTTTTCTCTCCTCTTGATTCCTAACATCAAGATTATTTGAATGCTATTTGAATACAAGTGTTTTATATTATATAGATGTATATAGTAGTATGAACAGTTTAAAAAAAAAAAAGTTTATTTTAGTTTATATGATGCTGTTTTACCAAATGTGTAGTCTTGTCTTGCTAGATAATTGAATTGAAAACTGTTAATCTCAGTTAAATATAACTAGTATTAAATTGATAAGGTGGTAGCTGAGGTACTGCTGCTTAGTGTAGGGGGTTAACTTGAGTGGTAAATACTACTCTAAGTTGGAGTTTATAACTCCAGGCTGGATGCAAGGTTTAATCCTTACATTATTTTCACTTGTTCATTGTTATATGTATATAGTTTTGACATCCACAATATATTTTGTGCACTCATTGTCACTACAAACAAAATTGAATCCTATACAAAATCCCATAAGAGATTCAATAAATACAGCTATATTTAAAGGAACACCTAAAGGAGGAGATGTAACATTACTTATGTTGTTATTTGTTATTTTGATCATAAGATTCTTAAGTTTTAAAAATGCCAAATTACATCTTTAAAAGGAATTTCTTTAAACATTAATGGATTGAATAATCCATGTAAAAGGGCAAGCCTAATAAGATACATTAATTTACATAAGGCCAACTTAGTCTTCCTGCAAGAAACCCATCTCTTGATAAAAGATATTGATAAACTAGCCACAAACAAATATACAGTATTGGTTAGTTCAGAGCACACTCAGAAAAAACGAGGAGTGGCTATTTTATGGAATAAAAATATGCCCATTCCTAAAACCATTAAGTCTTATCAGTCTACATGTTTTAATACCTGTCCTGACAATGCTATGTTTTTGAGGAAACCCCCATCTGTCGGGTCATCAGCAGACTGGGCAATGTGTGGGGCCTTTTGTTTCTTGTGTTACTCACAGAGCACCTATCTGAGAACTGCAGAAGCATACTAGGAGGATAGCAGTCAGTACATGGTGACAGCCATGAGAGTTACTGACTTCATATCCCTCATAGAACATATGTCACAATAAACCCTGGTATGACAGTAAATGTATGAGGTTATCACAGCAACATGCCAATACTGAGGTAGTGTTCTTAGCTCCAGCCACAAGTCTGTCAACCTTTGTACATATGTCCTGCAGTAAGAGGTGGATATGTCCTGTACACCATTATTTATTGACATCATACTTGATAACAAGCCAGTCAGATATCAGACTGCTAGATATATTATGTATAGTGGAGGTTGTTTCTGAGGACATAGCTTGGCCATTCTGTGGTTGTGTATACAGTACTGGGGTCTGTGTACCTAGTGTGATTGTTGACAGTATGTGCATTGCACATATGTACCTTGGGCTGTGCACAGACTGTGGTAGATGCCATTGCTGTCAGTCATGTTCTATCTGATGTCACATGCTGCTCCAGTGAATGGTACCCTATTGGCTCACATGTCTGTAGGGCCAGACAAACACATGTGTCCCATACCACAGACAGCCATTGGACCACACAGTGCTATGACCCAGTGTATGTCGGGTCAGTGTGTGAGTGGCACATATGAGGCTGGTGTTTATCAGACAGTCCATATAGTGTCATATTAAGCGTGTGTACCATATGTGGCTGTGGCTGTGTTTACTTTGGTTGTGGGTATGCACTTTCACACAGGTGTTTGTTACTCTGTGCTGTGACATGCATGTACAGCCCGCTATAATTGCAGGTACATGTGTAGTCCCCCATACAAAATGTAGTCCAGTGTTGTGGCAGTCTGCCTGTAGTTTGCACAGTGCTTTGTGGCATGCCTAGCAGCCTAATGTAATTACCCAGTGTGCTATGTCCAGTTATTTGCAAGACATACTGCTGCCAGGCCACCATAACTGTTGTGTATTTCTGACAAAGCAGTGGGATTCTGTACAGATGTATGTCACTAATTACTGGGTAGTATGTTGCCCTGTGACCCCTGCACCACCAGGTAGTATGTGTCAGGACAGAGTGGCATGTGTGCATGCATAAACTGTGTGGGCATATGTAGTCCAGTATTTATGTGATATACCCATGTACATGGCTATTAACATCCACATTGGGAGGCATGGTCCGCATGTCTCACATAAAGGGAATAGGTGTACACCTATGGACTGACCACAGAGTGACAGACTCTCTACATATATTGGTCATATCTCTGCTGTAGTCCACAGGATCATTACTGTGCTAGCTGTAGTACTCTACAATGACGTCTTTAGGATGTCTGTCAGTAGTCAATGGTGCACATGTTAAAAGCAGATTTGACTTCTCAGACACATCATGTCTGTTAAGACAACCCCTATTACAATAGCAATAGTCTACATATATACCTGCAATACATATCTGACATCACCTTGCACTAAGAGGATGGTACTATTGGGGCTAATGTGACTCCACTCCATGTTCTGGACATATGGTGAACATATATGTAGATATATATATATATATATATATATATATATATATATATATATTATCCATATATATATATATTTATCCATATATCTATATAGATATATACACATATACATATCGACATACATTGGTGGATATATATATAAATATATATATATATATATATATATATATATATATATATATATATATATATATAGATAGATATATACATATATATGTACATATATATATATACATAGAAACACTCAAATGTATACATATACACAGCAATATATATCTACACATATAGAGATATAGATACATATGCACATATACTTATGGATATATACATATATATCAACAGTAATAGGTATATCAGAATGGATATGTATGCACATATAGTTATATATCTACATATATATCTACATAAATAGGAATATCTGTACACATAGGATGTGCATACATATATAGCTATATATACATGTATCTCTCTCTCTCTCTATATCTATCTATATATATATATATACATAGATATGTATATACAAAGAGATCTACACATGGCCATATATATGATGCACTATACAGATGTGTATACAGAGATATGTATGGATATACATGTGTATGTACATGTAGACATATTTCAACATATGTATATATCCATACTCCTGTCATGTGTAAACATCACGGTTGTGTATACCTTTCCAGATGTATTTCACCATATGCATCTGATGTGTGTACATTATGATAAAACAACATATGTGATGCAACAGTCATATTAATAATAAGTATTAAACAATTGTCGAAGTGAAGCCAATTGTTCAATACTAATCAATATGTGTATTGACAGATATGTTGGAAAAACAACTGCTGTCTTCACAGTGGTCATGGCATAGTGATTAAGTGGTGTTGTAACTATAGGGTCCTGGGTTCAAGTCCTACAAGGGCTGTTCATTTTGTTGCTGGCTAGAATAAGGGCTGTCGGATACAGAGTGGTTAAGGCAGTTTTGAGCGCTTTAAGTGCATTTGGGTGGGTTTGCATGAAGCTGAGCAGTGCTAAGCTATGGGTAAACATACGGGCGCTTACACAGTATAGGCTTCACTTACCAGTGCACAAATCAGCTTAGCTGTTATATTGGTGTAATGTTGATACCTGCTAGGCATGGCTTAGCCCTGGTAACCAGTTCTCATTACCCAGTCCGATACCATAGCAGGGTAATGACATCTGTAATAAGTGTATGTAAAGCTATGTGCAATACATGCACCAATGTGCTCTTATTACAGAATTAAGGGGTGTGAGTGTCATGTCTGGGACACACAAGTATATGAGGCCTGTACAAAACTGTTATCCATTTGAATGTGTTACATATAGGGGAGGTAGCCGAGGGTATGTGCTGTCCCACTGGCATGTAGTGTACCATGGTGGTACTACTGTTGACAGTGCTCTCCCAGGCAAGATAGAGTGCTAAATGTAGTACAGACAGCAGACACACCTGCAGGCATAGCTGGACTCTGAAGCCTCCCTATTGTGTCCCTGGTGTGTGAGCTGTGTCACAGTATATATATCCTCTCCTGGATAATGATCCGACATGTGGAATGTAACTGTAGACTACCGTCTGTACAGCACATGTTAGTGAGGGCTTCCAGCATGTAATTTGGCATACATATTGTTGTCAAATGTCCGTCAGCACATTCATCCTACTGCATAGCTACTTACCAAGCTGATGACTGTCAGTCCCTGTATAGATGTGCAGATGGCAGGTATCCAGCTGGGATATGTACAGGCAACCTATGTTTGATTGACATTGACATGTCTGCCTAGCTATGTAGAAACTGGCACATATAGGAGACAACACCCTGTATGCACCACATGCCATGGGTACCTCCACTACACTACCACAGTCGACAGAACACGCTTGAGTAAAGGTCTCCATCACAGACACTAGCCATGTGTTATAATAGATGTTGCATACATGTCAACTTGATCACCTCAGTGGCCATGTGCAGGATGCACCCAAAGGATTGGCTGATGCATGTCACTGTCACCCTGAGGGTCACCACAGTGGTGCCTGTTGATAGACTACTTGCTGCCACATGGCAGGTGGCAGTATACCACTGTACACACATCACCTACACAACCCATCTCTCCATGGACAATAGCTAGGTACACAGCTATGACCACCTGCAGCAATGCCCCCCAGTACTGACACATGTGTACATGTGCATTATGAGGATAGCAGTGTCCTGTCCATGACTTTACAGACAGTCCCACGTTTATTCCCATGCATGCTCCATCCTGCATCACACTTGGTAATATGCACTCATTAATACCACTCATTAACATATCATTCCTCTAAATGCCTAGACAAGTGATCACAACACAAGATCTGTTACTCCATTACCTCGTTGACCTGAGTGGAGTGGTTTTACATGGCCTCACTGCTGTCATTCAGTGTTCACCCTGTGTATGTCCGGACATCGTGAGCATGGCCCCTATATGTGAGGGGCTGCTATGTTCACGCCATAATTTCACGCACTAGAGTCATGTTTAAGTATTGCTCAGTACATGCCAGATATGCTGCTCAGTCAACTTATCATGTGACAACTGCAATAAATGGATACACTTCCTGGTGTTGTCTAGTAATTCCTCAATGCATCTGTAGTGCTGCATACATGGGTTTTTGGTCACCTCTGCTGAATGCAATATTAAGGGTATACTTGATGTCTACCTTCCCTCCCAATGCATGTTCCACGCTACAAAACTTATTACACTATCAGCTGTCCTGTGATTACATACATGGCAAGTATTCCTGGTGTGTCATGTGTCAGTCCATGTCCATGTACTGCACAATCTCAAAGGAAAGTACTGCTGTATGAACAACCCCACAATCACACATGTGCATACATGGACACCCACACAAACACACACACATGCACACACGCATCCTACATGCATCAACCTCCCTCTACTTCACCAGAGTTACCCTACAGACAAAATAACAACCCAACAACACACACACACACACACACACACACACACACACACACACACACACACACACACACACACACACACACACACACACACACAATGATAGTACACACTGTCCTATTACCCATCTGTCAACATGCATAGCATATGGTAAACAACAGCATGCAGTGGGGCTATAGTCAATCCATGCTACCAACAGTATACAGCTATGTGATGTATGTGCTGTGTTAGTAGGTAATGCCCTTCCCCTGGATACCACTGCACCTATGTACACAGTATTGCTGTGCACCTGTTCTGCACCCTGCCATGTACTGTGCACCAAACCTCATAGGTGTACAACCTATTGCTGAATGTGTAGTACTGTGTCAGTTATGTCAGCTCTAATGCTCACAGCCCTTTGTTTTTCAGCAACACATACATGGGAAGATATGTGGACAGATGTCATTTGTGAATGTCTCATGTCTGGTTTACAGGACTCAACATCAGCGGACCATGTATGACCAATCCAATACTATTACACTGACAACCGGCAGACCATGCCGTGGCTATGGGGAGTGTGCACACCCTTATTGATATGACGCAACCTTCCTTGATCTGCCATGGGACCACATCACCGCATTTATTAACAGTACATGAGCTCGATATGTGACATATGCCCTGTATATTCACATGCAGTGTCTATGGAATGTGTTAGGTGTGTGGATGTTGACCACGATGCATACACTCCATGTGTGCATATGTGTGCACACCCTTATCATGACAGTTTGTTGCACCTATTGCTATGTGTACTACAGCAGTCACTACTCCAGGCAGGGGTATACTAGCATGGGCCATCTGCATTAGCCAGCATATGGTCAGTCTGCCATACACATGTCCCCCAAATCTGCATGACTGCAAGGTCTACTCATGTGCACATCCCTTGGCATTCACACACTGCCGTCACTATTGCTGTGGGGGTAGGGTTATGTCTGTCACAGTATCTGAACCTGACTGTGTGCAGATACAGCCATTCTTAGCATCCTTAGGATCCCTGCTACAGTGCACTGGTGTGTCATGCTGACAACCCATCTCCACTGTCAGCCTTTTTGCAGATGCTTGACAAGTAATGCCTACACGTGTGTCATTTTGCAGTATCCCATACACAGAACACCATGTGTTAAAGCCTAGTCCTAGCTAATAATGCGGACCACAGTAATATGTTATGCCATAGTGTAAATCTGTAACAGTTGCAATTGTACTACTGGTATATACACTGTTCTTGCACTGTATATGGGTGATGTTTCACACATGTCCCTACTGTAGGCCATGTCTCCCACCATTATGTTAATCCCTGTGGACACATTCCACAATGACAGAATGTTAGTTATCTTGCAGGTGTCTGACATACCCTTCCAATACCCCATCATGGTCACCACTGTGATGCCGTGCATTTAACAGCAACAATACGTCCACACGTACAGCATGCATTCTGGACAGGTGTGTTAGATGTGTGCATGGAATACACCATAGCCATTACATGCCCGGAGTATTGGCAAGCATCAACACAAACCATACTCACCAGCTACAGGCCTCTGCCTTGGTGGTATACCGGAGGGACCTACATAAGAGGGTGAGAAATATGAAGTCAGTGGCCACACCTATGGCATTGCTACAGGGTGGGTGCAGCATTAGAGTACATCAACCATACATCTCCACAATACTACCATGTATGCACATTTGTTACTAGTATGCAGCAACAAACTATATATATGACATGTCAGATATGCATGATCTACCTGTACAGATGCAGATGCATACACAACAGTGGTCTACTGATGTGAGCTGTGGCCTTATCTGGACGCTCCTCAGCCAGTGTGTGGGTAGCACCCACCTCCACAATGGTGTCCGGCAGTTTTTGGCTGTGCAGATGGTTGCCACTAGGCTGGGGAGGAGCTCGTCAACACATTTCAGACGGGATGGATGGCATGGCCCCCACCCCTGTTGTGAGATGATCCCCCTGGACTGCAGCACCACATCAACGGCATTGCAAAGCAAGTCAGAACAATGATGCCAGACCGGTTCATAACTGCAGTTGTGCAGTCTGACATCATTGACCCTGTGGACGAGGTCGTTCCACAGGGCGGTCCACTCCTGTTGCTCATGGGTGACCCGGCCAAACAGGACAGAGTAGTGCTGGATTAGATGGTTTAGTACTATTTCATTTTCAGCAGCTGAGTAAGCAGGGAGCCATCCATGCAACATCTTGCCTGAAAAACATAAAGATGGAAACAGGTCTGAGCAACTCATACAGTAAGGTTACCACAGTTCTTAATAGACATCTCTGTCACCCGCCCCCACCATATCACTGACAACAAACTGTACACACAAATCAATAGGTATGGCTACAGCTTACTTACCAGTGGAACAGATATTGTATTGTACCACACTTTGTGCTATGTGTTTGTAGTCATGTTCTATGTGTGGACACTATTATTGCTGGCCTGTTACGGACTATTCACCTGCATGCCATTGTCAGGGCCACTATGGTTCCATATATGCCTGTGGTATGCTTGCTATGTGATTGCTGCACATCTGACATTCTGTGTTATTGGGGATATCTATGCATGCTTTTGGACATGTTCCGGGAATGTGTAGACTATTACTGCCCACATATGTTCTATAAGAGTGCCACAATAACATGTTTAGGGCATATTTGCCAGCAGAACCACCTCTCCATACTCATATGCCCATGTTACCAGGCCACATCACATGTGGAACCCAATCTGGGGCCTCCTAATGTACTGGTCCAGCACTACCTTCAAGTGGAACCACCTCAAGGGATGGTGCCTCCCCCAGGGGCACACACAGACATGATCTGACCCCCGAGTTCAGGTCCAGGGTCTGTTCCATAGTAGGCTCCACAGGCACATGTGGGATGTGCTACATCATCTTGAGACAACCAGTACACATTCACAGGGTCCATATGCTCCTCCTGCTTGGCCTCCAGGCCAGGCACCTTCAGGACGTGGACTGCTGTTGTGAGTAGCAGTGGGTGGGAGGCTTGTTCCCATTGTGTCCATATTGGAGCCCATGGGGCTTCCACATCACAGACCACCCACACCATCCAGGGTGTTTACCCACCACATGTGTCATATACCACTCCTGTAGGCTGTCCTCTATATCTACTAACCCAGACCACCTCCACAACTATACCTGCCATACTTCCCCATATTCCCATTCCCTACTTCACAGACAAGGACAATGTAGTCCCTACAAGGGGACTATGTGTGCTGATAGCATGCAGCACTGTGGTGGTAATATAGGGGACATGTATTTACATACATATATGTGTGTGCGTGTGTGTGTGTGTGTGTGTGTGTGTGTGTGTGTGTGTGTGTGTGTGTGTGTGTGTGTGTGTTTATATATGTAGACATGTGCATATAGATATATATATATATATATATATATATATGTGTAGATATATATGATGTTTATATATATATATATATATATATATATATATATATATATATATATATATATATATATATATATATATATATATATATATATATATGTCTACATATGAGTATCTGTATATCTGTGGACATACATATATATATATATATATATATATATATATATATATATATGTGTGTGTGTGTGTGTGTGTGTGTGTGTGTGTGTGTGTGTGTGTGTACACATATACATATCTATATATGAGGGTACATTCAAACATCAGGTCCACAATCTCTGAACTCCTTCCTGCATAGCTGCACTGCTCTGCCTTACTACAACACAGACAGGTGCAACATACGGACACAACCTAACATTAGGTGAGTATATGTAGGGCCAGATTGCAAGTAACCCTATTACACACCTATGGCATTTCAGCATGCTACAATACAGGTTAACCTGAGTGTCCTGCATGTGGTGGGCTGTGGAACCCACGTGTCCATCATTATGGCATTACTTCCACCACCAGCTATTGGCTACAGTAATATACATCCCTTCCATTACACACAACATATTATATTGGCATACATCTTGTCAGTTGGTGCTGCTCTACACAGTTGACGGGTTTGGCCCGCTATCCACAGGGACAGACTCTAATGTCCATAGCAATTGTTCAACTGAAGATCATTACAACAGCAACACCCATTGGCACATGTATACCATTCAACATCATCTACCCCAGTATTATGGACCAGGAACTACAGTCAATTACATGCATATATTCTTCACATACCTGTTGTGGGGATGAGGTCTGTTGTGGATAGTATCCTTGTAGGAGGTAGTTTTTTTTCACTCCTCCTGCTTCCTTTGTTGTATTTACTGGTGTTGTGGTTCAGGAGCTGTTGTATGTTTATGGTTATTTATCTCTTTTACTCTATTTCTCTGTGTCTGCATCTCTCTCTCTCTCTCTCTCTCTCTCTCTCCAGTAAATGGATTGAGCTGCCTGGAATTGATTGCAGCATGGCTTTTGTGGGTGATGGCCTCTGCACCAGTCAGTGTCCTCCAATTGCTACCTGCATGTAGCCAGCTGTGTAGTACTTCCAATTACCACTGTCATGGCAACCCACTACTATAAATTCCTACATCATATGGGCGTGGTCCCTTTACCTTTCCTGTATGGTGAACATCCTTCCTGTGTGTGGGCAGCAGTGTTACAGACAGAAGGTAGTAATACCTCTTACAAGAGGACTTGCACACTCAGGCCAGCTATGTATTTGTATGAGGTTCCAGAACTGCAAACAGAGAGTGTGAGTACTGTTGTTGTATGCATTGTATAGCACCAGTGTTACAGGGTCTGTGTGTACATACTAGTTTAACACGAACTGCAGCCTGTCTGCATAGCTCTTAACTGTGTGCCTATCTACTTGATGACCAGAGGTGTGCGTGTTATGTTTTTTTCTGTCAAACACACAGGGTGTGTGTCAGATATACCACTGGCTGTATGTGTTGAGTGCTATCAGTACATGGCTACATCCATTTGTGTTTCTGACTTCATATTCCTGACTAAGGGTATGTTGCAGACTATCCTGTAATACCAGTGACTTGCTTAGTGTATGACAACACTATTTCACATATGGGCTTGTGTTCCAGCCTCTGTCCTCCCCTACATACCAGGCTTTGTGCATATGACATGCTGTCAGGGGTTGTTATGTAGTGGCCTGTGAGTATGTCATGTTGCCTTTCCTGCCATCATTCCACTGCTCTTGTGGCACCCACACATATTGTGGGGTTGGGTCCATATATGTGTAGATTTCATCTGCAAAGTACGTGTGCCCATATGCAGTCCAGAGGCCAGTGTATATAATAGTGGTATATGGCCCTGAATGTCAG
>NC_056728.1:1989205862-1989228362 GCF_019279795.1 Protopterus annectens | reverse complement strand
GGTAACAGTGCTTAATACAACAGTACTATTAAGTGATTGCAAATCTACATTATCATATGATACCAGAGTAAACACATGTAGTCCAGCAGTTAGACCTTTATTGTCAGGCTATTATGCTTTTATTTACATACAACCTATATGAGACTCTTCCTGCCATAT
Source organism: Protopterus annectens (assembly GCF_019279795.1). Classification (NCBI taxonomy): domain Eukaryota; kingdom Metazoa; phylum Chordata; order Ceratodontiformes; family Protopteridae; genus Protopterus; species Protopterus annectens. The sequence continues at coordinate 1,989,228,203 of NC_056728.1, read as the reverse complement.
TCTCTGGTGTATGCAGTGCTTGCCTTAAACAATACAGGTTTTATACAGGCAATTAACTTACTAATACTTTTAGATTTATTTCCTTTGACAGTACATGCAAGAGTATTACTAACCTGTCTTGCATCACAAACTCTCCAAGCGACATCCTTGGGCTTTCTGTTTCATAGCCTGCTCACTTGCCACTGTGAAGGACATAAGAGGAATATTTAGCCATACCTATCCATAATATACATGAGCTGGTTATTATTAAACAGGTAGCGGAGTGATACTTACATACAGCTGGGACCTCCCCTGTCCTCCTAGCCTCTTGGATCCACTGATCCAAGAAATCCCCCTTTCACCGCTTCAGATCAGAATAGTGATGCCTGTCCTGCTCGCCAGTTTCGGTATGCCAGTGGCATTGGTGAGGTCACGGGCGAGATGGTCCCAGGCTCCTGCTTTATATTGGCAATCCTGGTACTGGCCCTGCAGCAGTCTTTGCTCATGATCTTTGACAAGGAGTCCTGCCATGACTATGGACTCCTGGATGCCCCAGTGCTGCGCCTGAAAGCACACACCCTCTCCCATTCCAGATATAGTGCTTGCAAGGGGAAGCTACAACCAGTTATGAGATATATATTCCCACCTGTTGGGTTTAAATAGAGCTGGTTTCCCACACTTTGCCATGATTGGATGGTTTTGAAAAGGCTAAGCTATTGGCAAACCTGCTTACCTAATGTTGGCACTATTTAAAGGGGTATACCAATGAGCAAATTGAGTTAGCTGGCCTATACGATGCTTACACCATCTACCCTAGGCTACGCAATGCTTAGCATTGCTTAATATTTAATTTGCATTGTATTTACTTTTTGGCATTGATTTATTACTCATTACATGTTATATATGTGTCTGGTATCCATGATTCATGTGTATGTTCACTGAATGGGGTCCTTGTGTTTATTAGGGGAATTCAACACTTTATTACAATTATACCTAACATCTGGGCTTACTGCGTAGTCCAGTTCACATATTTATATTATGTAGTAGGCTATACAACATAATCTAGAATCTAATAAGACTGTATATAGATTCCTTTCACATGTTTAGTTTGATTTTCCTATAGTGAGGATTTGTTTGGTGATACCTCAATCTTATGTACTGCTGTGATGGCTTAGTGTTTAACTACTGTGCCCATAGTGTACAGGGTCCTGGGTTCAAGACCTGCAAAGGCTGTTTATTTTGTTTCTGGCCAGAACAGCGGCTGTTGCATACAGAGTGATTAAGGCACATTTAAGCACTTGTAAGCGGGTTTGCATGAGTTTGCGCAAGGGTAAACAATGCTAACCTCCATTTAAATATGCTTACAGAGTGTTAGCTTCAATATTGCTTAACCTGTGTGCGCATTGCTTACCCCCACACAAATGGGCTTAAACCCAATTACTAGTGCTTAAATATGCTTACTCCCAGTTACTACTGCTTAATAGTGCATACACTTGCTTACTAGTGCTTACTCCCGCTTACCACTGCACTAATTTAGACAGTAATGTCTAATGATTCTTGGGAAGGTGGGGGATTTGGAAGCTGTATGGAGTTATCGTTCATTAAACATTTTACCTTCCATTTGTATCCCTGATTCCTGTGTACATATACTGTATGGGGCACGTGCAATTATCTGTGGACTTTGCAACATTATGACACTGAAACCTCACATCTGTATATACTGCAGTACTCCACTTCACAAATATATGTTATTTAGTAGGTTATGCAACTAAAAATATTGGTCATAAAGTGATTTGACATGCAAAATGGAATGTGCTGCACTGGGACTCAAACCAGGAATGACTGCTCGTAAGGCGAATACTCTGCCCACTACACTATTGCTGTACTGCTTCATTTGCATATATCTTGCTTCTGCCATTTAAGCTGCATTAACCGTAGCTAAGCGATGGGCAAACCTGCGCACCTATGGCTAAATTTAATCTGTTTCATAAAAAAAAAATCTTTATTTTTGCTGTTTTAACTATTGCTCTTGAACACATGGGAGGATGTTGCTGGGGGTATGCGTACACCTATGAGTGGCCTTGCTCATTATTTTATGCCTTGTATGCTGCTCTTCATTGCAGGGGAATGTATATTCTGAGAGCTCTGCTCTCAGACACGCTCCTACACTCTTACATGCTCCATGTAAGATTAGGAGCTCAGGCAGTGCACCTTCATTAATATGCATGGTGCGCTGCCGTTCTGCTCCTAAACGGCCGCTTCCATGCATGGCTAAGCTAGTCCTACATGGACGGATTGTGAATCTGGGGGGATATGTTTAGTTGCATGAGTCTAACAATCAGGCACTCCTTTCACTCACATGACAAGTTACTGAAAAAATAAACTGTTATGTATCAAAATAATTGCTGTGTGTACAATTTTAGGCAATGTTTTATAGTGTACTGAAAATCTTTTCTTGGCAGTTTTAACAGCCTTATAAAATAAATGATATAACAATATTTCTATGACTTGGAGTAAATTCCTGTTTGTATGATGATATAAATGAGTGTTTATTCATAGAATTTTGGCTGTAATTAAAAAGTCTAACTGCAGCATACTTGATTCATTTTTTTAAATTAAAAATGTGGTTGGTAATGTGTTTACTATAGAATGCAACAGTTTAATTTTAAATTTATTGTTCAGACTGTAAGCTTATGTCTGTGTAAGTGGCTTATTTTTCTTGTGCACTGTAGGAGTCAACATCTAATGAAAGCTCATGAGATGTCTGTCTGGCAAAGTGAAATATCTCACCAATTCATGGTTCTATAATAAAACAAAATCACATTTCAGAAGCCTCCATTTTTCTATAGAAAGGGTGCCTTCCACATGCTGCATATATGCCTTTATAGTAAAGAAATAAGGTACACAATAGCAAGAGGTTTTAGAAGACAATAACATCACTCTGTTTTAATATTTTGGCACCTGTGGATTAGACCATCAGCTGCTATCAGTACCTTGTATTCATCTGAAATGCTAAGTCATTCTTGACATTCCTGGACCTAATGTAAAACTCTGCTGCTACCTGATAAAAGAGTAAGGCATCTAAATAATAATAAAAATTAATAGGTGCAGTGTCATGCTTATGGCTAAAGAGATTTTTATTTATATGCCCCCACCCTTTTCCTTGCTTCAGCACCTGACATGCATTGACAAAAGGTCATTATGGAAACGAATGTCTGTCATATGTGCACAGTATTTTGAAAGCATGGGGTGCATACTCAGGTTATCACAAGGGTTGCCTTCCCTACTTATAACCACTCCTGTCCTCCCAAGATCGACAAGAGGGACAAGAAACCTTAGTTTCTCCTATTTCGCTCAGTTAGTTCCTCAAGCACTAGGCTTCCTAGTCAAACATAGGTCACCTGCGTCACATTCATGGCTTCCTTCCACTATTCCACAGAGTTGGCAACCATGCAATCACTTTTGCCTTGTAACACAGATTTTTTTTTAATTTGTTAATTGTACTATATATCATGATGCATTTAAGTCAAACAGCTTTGACAAACAGAAAAGTTGCTTGTCTGTTATTTGGATTTAAAACTGTTTCATAAAATGGTTCTACTGAAATATGTTGTGAAAAATAAGCACGCACAATGTCTAGCATTGATAAGCATTCTGTAGTTACTTTACACTTTCATTTAGACTGCTGTTTCCCACCTGCTCAACCCTAATTGAAAATAAATGAATAGATCTCCATCTGAAAAATCATTTGCAAATGAAACACTTTGTTTTTGAACAGGTACTCTGTCTTATTTCTTAGTATGTTTGCAAAACGCATTTATTTTTGTCAGTGTGAATGAAAAAGTAATATCAGTCTTGAATTAAATTTATAAATGAACAGAACTAAGACCATTATCTATGTATTTCCACATACTTTTTTGACAAACTTGTAAGCATACTTAAGGCTGAAACAGTGTTGGAAAAGAAGTGCATTTTCTATTCAGAATGTTGATATAAAGCCTGGCTGTGAATGCTAATGGCATATCCAGCAAAGCAAAACAAATGCGGTGATTAAGGTGCCTCTAGGAAGCTACTGAAAGAGATAAATAACAGAGAGCATGATTGCAGAGCTACTGTGGAGGCATTGTAGGAACTCATGCAAGCTATTGAAAAAGAAGTGAAAATACTGAGATTAAAAAGTAAACAAATTTTAATTCATGGAAAGTAGCACAGAAAACCTACTTGAAAATTCAGTCATAAAGGAGTTAATTATATGTTAGGCAGTCCTGAAATTAAAATCTGAAGAAAAATATGTGATATTTGATTGCCAGTTTCTATATTTCTATGTAGATGCTTATATACAAAGCCATTATTGGCCATGGGATAATAAGCTGATGAAAATACAGGGATAACTTGTAAAAATCCGGATTTTATGTTATAATTATTACTAGCAATGTAAAATCAATGTATGCCAAGGTAACAAAATCAGGCATATTGAGTGCAGCTTTGAAAACCTGAAATAACAACATAACACCTTTATTTCTTTCTATCATGACATCATATCTGATAGTGATATGCTAATAACTGTAAATAATGACAAGATATTACTGATGTCAGACTTTAACATAAAGGATGTTGGGTATAATCTTTAACTTCAGTTACACCAAAAAATCAAGATCATACTGATGCCCTATAAGGCAAAACCCTTACACATTCAGTTGTTGAACATGCTGAAAAATTGTAGGCCTGTGTCCAGCGTTTATAAATAGCAAGGGAAAGAGGATATATGATTTAGATGTAGGCAATGGAGCCGTACAGGGAAACAATCACCAAAATCAAATCAGCTTAGCCAGAAGTAGTTAGTGTCCCTGATATGATCTTGTAAAAGCAACTGATGTTAATATGATACAGCTGCATGGGTTATATGCAAACTGTAATGAGTAAAGCAATAAAATATTGTGTGCAATGTGTGCACAAATTGGTCAAAAATGGAGTTCTCAAACACGGCTACAACAAAGGTTGCAATAAATGTATAGCTTTAAAGAATTCCAGGTCAACACAAATAGAAGGAGAAAGACAACAATTTCATTTAAAACAGATGAAAGCCAAAAGGGAGGAAAATCAGATTCGTAAACTGAGGAAGATAAAGCCTTTCAGACATTCATAAGAGAACAGAGAAAGTTAAAGAGATGGATGAATATACTTAAAAAAAACACACTGAAAGAACATGACTGGGAGAAAGAGAAAATATGAAGAAATATTTCTAATCAGTATTTACAAAGGAAATGAAAATAGATTGAACATATCTAGATAGTAACATGGAGTTGTGTCCAGTGTTTTCCCTTTAAAAGGATCCTTTAAAGTATTCTAGTCATTGGGGATTTGGATTTTACACAAATCTTATTCACTGTAGAATTTTTAGAGAGCTGAAAAGAGAACTGGTAATAATGATACCTCACAGTCTTATAAACATGTAAACATTAGAAGTTAGCAAATATGATTTATTCATAAGGAGTGTTTATGAGGCCCCAAAAATCTCATGACATGCAGTTTGACCTTAGATATTGCAAAACTCCTTGTTGAAGGAAATATTTTCAAGTACATACAAGCCACTTGGACAGAGAAAATAAAACACCATAGATTCATATCATGAATGTCATCCTGAATAAATTTGACAGAGTTGCCTGCCTTGGGAAACTAGATCACATTGCGGATATGAAGAAAGCTAGGTTAGGAATCAGCAAAGCATCTGACATGACCACATGACTGGTTGGTAAATGAATTAGGGAGACTTGTTGTGGGCCAAGCCATTAGTACACAAGTTGCCCACCTGGATAAAAGGATGGTGACAACAAAGACATCAAAGGACTCAGCACAATAGCTGGACTTTACAGTTTCTTCACAAAGAACATTGCAGGGAAACTGAGAGGAAGAGTCTAAATTTTTTTCTAATGATGAAACATTAGAAATCTGGTTTGATAGATAAAATGGTGTAGAAAAGATGCAAAGATATTTATAAAATCTGGTTGAACGGTCTAAATTGTGAGAGTTTAATTTAGATGTAAAATAATGTTCCTTGGAAACAACAGCAAATGGAAAGATATGGGAAGGGAATTTGTATTAGTATTAACTGATGCAAGAAGGTATGATATAATCATATTAGATAAGGTAAAGTTAAGCACTTAATATAATACCTGTGTTTAGAACAAAGATATTTTAAGGGGATTATTTTTTTGACATACACGAGTAGTTAGCCCTTATCAGTTGTTATGGATTGATACGTCTTATTTGTAACAAGAACTGCAGTAGTTTGTCTTATGTGTAACAAGAACTGCAGTAGTTTGTCATTTAGCATTGTATTCTGAAACATATTTAGGGTGGTCGTCAGCCTTCTCACTTTTTCCTTTCTCCCAACATGGCAGCTGCTCAGCCCTTTCTTTCATGAAAACTGAAGTGAAACATTCATTTAAAAGCCTTTGTTGTATTGTTTTCCCATTTTCTGTGATTTCTGACACAGTGCTACTCAGCCGGATCAAGTCTGTCTCTCGCTAGCAATATGTCATTACAAGGAATGGATTACAATGAAGTGAGTAAGAGGGCTGAGGACGTGTTAGGAACTTTTTGGCACATCAGTGGTATAGACAAGGAATGAACATTATTTAGAGGTAAAATAAGCAAGAAAAAAGGCAAGGGTTTGAGTAAGTGAAAAAGTACAAAATGCATAGGAAAGCCAATGTGACGACACAAGAATGTGAGTCAACGGATTATGGTCAAACAGTGAACATACAAGAGGGAAAAAGTAAATGATGAAGAAGAAGTAAAGTGTAATACAAGGAAGCAAGCTAAGGACTGCAAATGAGGTGAAGGCAGTTACGGTGCAAGTCAAAAGGAAGATGGCACATGCAGTCAGTAAGGACAGCACTGATCTTTTAGGTATATTGACTACTGGCTGACAATGGTCTCACTTGGACACACCATGCCCCCTCTCTTTTAGTTATTACCTCACCTAGAGTTCAATTCTTTTTGATGTAGTTTTCTAAGAGCCAACAGTTGTCGCCTTCTTAATGGAAGACGTCAGTCTTATTACACTGCCTTTATAAATTGGAGACTGGAGTATTGCAGCCTTCTCATGACCTCATTTCAGTCTAAACCTCTTTTTACCTTGCTCCTACATTACTTGTATAGTCCTCTGTATTCAGTCATTGACATATCTACTGACAATGCATTGCTCTCTGTCCAGCATCCTGGCAGTAAACACAATTCCCATATCTGGCACACAAGTTGACTCTACCATCTCTTCCTGCATGGTTGGATGCCCAGTGGTAGAGTGAGCTTGTGCTCTGCATTCTATTATGTTGCCTACTAGGGTGCGTATTTTACATGCTATGTCCCTCTCCCACCCACTTTCACAAAGTGGTGCACCTAATCTTCTCTCATACAACTTTGAATTTGGATCCTTTCCTTACACAGACTTTGATTCCAGCTCCATTTCTGCCATTCCTAAGCAGTTTATTGTTTTGGCCCTGAGATGACCCCTTCTTGTCATTTGGCCTAGATATCTGTTATCAGCAATGCCCACCTATTTGTGTCAGTGCTTGCTTTTCCCAGACTTCTTCACATATATTTGCCTTTAACCATATTAGTATTGTTTTTTTTTCCCACTGCCATGTTTATTAATTATTTATTCTTATTTTTGTGTTTTGATTATTAGGTTGTTAATATAGGCTATATTCCATTTTCAGCAGGAGTCAATAGAAGAAGTGCACCAGCAACTATATTACAGAAGAGATAGAAACTGATAATGCCTAGGCAAACAATTTGAGCAGAAGTATGAAATCAGCAAAGCAAGATATTACACGATGCATATATAATGAATAATGAAATTCCACAAATGAAAAGAAAATAATGCAAAAGTACAAGAACAATTTTGAAATATAGTTTTTTAGTCCAAAAACAATTGACACATTTACAAAATAATGAATCAGCAGTTCAAAATGATTTAATTATTTATTTACTGGTTTAGAGTGACTGGGCCTAAAAAAATCTTTTTCAGAGGAAGCCTGGTAAGAAAAGCGCCAGTACAAAATACAATTTAGAATTAATGATTACACTTATTGAGAGTTGTAAAACAATACAGAGTCATTAACATACCTCTTATCCTCTTAGAGCAAGAAATCTGGACAAAGCCATAAATAATGGGGGACAAAGGCATAAAAATGGGGATAACTTTTAAATATTGCTCTTACAAACTAAAAAAGTTGATAGAATAACAGGTTTTGCGTTAACATAAAAATTCTGAAGGGTATGAAGAATAAAACTCAAATATCAGTCATTATTTTATGACCTCAGTCTTTATTGATTTGCCAGAAAAATACAATTTTATGAAAAATTAACTAAAAAGATAAGGCAACAATCTGGACATTCTGCAAAAATCTGTATAGTTCAGAGATATGGAGATAACTGTTTAAAGTATGAGAGAAAGAAAGACATAGGATGCTATTTATAGTCATTATGTGTCTGTACTGCTTGTGAATTAGTACAGCAAAGCTAGGATTCATACAGGCCGCTTACATGAATGAGCAATAGCTGTGAATAAACATAAGCAAATGAATTCAAAATGAGATGTAAATGAGACAATATGTAAAACAGTGTGTGCTAATGAAGCATTCTCTTTCTATTTGAGATTCATTGTCAGATTTTCCTGCTTTTCCATATTGTGTGCAGATAGGTTATACAAAGGGGAGTCTCACCAATCCTCTCTACTTTGCAATCCACAAAAATGCTGTCAGTTGCTGCAAGCTTTGATTTTTTTCCATTATGAGCTGCTTGTCTTGGCTGAGCCAAAACCGCTTGCAACCCATGGCCCTCGCCAACCAAGAAGGTGGAGATGGAAGCAATGAATAGCCCTTTATAATATTGGTAATCAGGATATAATAAATAGGTTTAGAGTGGACATGGATATTAAAAGGGTCTTAGTGACTATGTATGACGCCACAAGGGGTACTTGTAGAATGAGTGTACCTCATATCTCTGTGGATAGTAAGGTATGTATAGCCCTCACTATAACTGCCACAGGGACTGTCCAGAGACAGACTAGGGACATGATAGGGATCTCACAGGCTTCTGCCTTGAGGATAATACAGTTGTTCTTGGATGTACTCTTGACACTTGAGGATCAGTACATCTATTTCCTGGTGTCACTTTCGGACCAAGCCAAAACTGTCTGCCTTTTATGGGGCAGCATGTTTCCCTGACATACTCGGTACAATAGATTGCATACATGTTTACTCATGTTGCAATTAGGGCTAATTATGGTCCACAGGGTGAGTGCTACCATGATAGAAAAGGCAACCATTCCATCAGTTGCCAGGTAATCTGTGATGCATGGGGATGTATCACCAATTCCACTGCTCAGCATCCTGTCAGTACACAAGATTCCCATTTCTGGCATACTACCACAGTCTACATACTCTTCCTGCATGGTAGGATGTCCAGTGGTCATCTTGTTGGTAAGTGGAATTTTTTTCTTGTTTCTATTGTATTTAAGTAGTTGCTTATGGTGCAATGTATTGCTGGATATTAAACCGATTTTCCTTTATTTTGACCCCTCCTTTTCTCTCTCTTTCTTTTATGTGCTTTTCTTTCAAGTGATGCTGGATATCCACTGGAGCCATGGCTTATGATACCAGTGACTATTCCAAGTGGAGCTGCAGAATAGACCTATAACACATCCCTGTCCAAGACGCATCTTGTCATTGTGAGGGACTTTGGTCTCCTGAAGAGTCAGTATAGGTGCTTGAATGAGGCTGGGGTGCACTTCAGTATGACACACCTACATACAGGATATTTACTGCATGTTGCATTCTCCACAACATGATCATGCACATGTCTGCTGGTAAAGTGTCCAATGCAGTCATTGCAGCTCTAGTTCCAGTCCCACTGTGACTAGTAATAACTATCTAGTAGAAGTAGTAAGGCATGCAGTGTGACAGCCACATGGCTGCACTGGTAAAGAGGCAACACTTAGTACAAAACTATGGACCATAACATTCAGTTTAGTGTTTCCTTTCTTGTAAAAAGCACATAGAGTAAAACTGGTGCATGCACTGTTATCTGTGGGCTATGTTGTGGTGAATGGTTTTCTGTCATTGTTCATCTGACACTCCTTCACATCTTTAAATAATTATTTTCTTTCTATAAGAACAGTTACTCACATTATTGTTTGTAAACATCATGCCTGAGTGTTCACTGACTCCTATTCCAAGATATTGTAAGGCATCATATAAGTAATACACACATTTTTAACTGCTTTGCACAATAAACTCTAGTGAGATGGTTACATAAGTATGCCTGATTCAAGTGGTTGAATTAGTGAAAACAGCAAATTCAGTATTTACCATGAGTTCTAGGATCATAGGATCATAAGAGAATACTAGGCGATTGACCTGGAGGTCATTTCAAGCCTAGCCATTTCATCCCATTGTAATACCATAGAAATGTTAGTTAATACCCAAGATTGCATTTCATAGTGACTGCCCATGCCCAGGAGGGCAGTGGGTACTATTCCTGATAAGAATTTATGGTGCCCCATCCACTCATCCAGGCTCCTTTTCAACTGTGTCATAGAGGTGCTCTGTTTCACATAACTAGTTAGCCTATTCCAAAGATGCAGCAGTTGCTGGGAGAAAAATATGTCCCTTCATCATGTCCTATTTAAGTTGCAGGCCATATTTAGGTCCCTGTAAAGGGTTGCATGTAGTCCCATTTGATTTACAGATATGCAGCAAGTTCATTAGGTTTGAGTCTGAGATGCTCTGTAAGCCAGGCATAAGTCTCCCTTAAGGAAGTCTACATGATACAGAGTAAAGTGTCAGGGCCTTTAGTTGATCTGTGTATGGCACGTACTGGAGTCCCTTGATCTTCTCTGTTAGAAACCTCTGAAGTCTTTCCAATTGCTGCAGGTGCATTGTATGGTACATGCCAAATGGGGTGTTGTGGGCCAGATTAGTGCAGAGAATAGAGGTGTTGTAACCTCTTTTACTCTCAAGGGTGCTATGTAGAAAGCCATCCTTACTTCCTGGTGTCACATGGTGATTGAAGTTAGGGTCATGGTCGACTTGTGAACCCAAGTCCCTTACCACTTTGTGGGTACTTAGGGTATTGTTGTTGATTTGATAGTGTGAAGAGACATTGTTTGTACCAAAGGGAATGATGATGCATTTTTTTTTTTGCATTTAGTTTGAGACCATGACTAAGACACTAGCTGTTGGTCTGTATATAGCCCTCCTGAGGTATACTGACATCATCTGGGGATTCAATATCTGCACCCAGTTTGTAGTCATCTGCAAACTTGGTAAGCCACAGCCCCTTAGTTTTGACCTGAATTTCCGAGAAATATATACCAAACAGTAAGAGACCCAGTACTGACCCCTGTGGTACACCACTGGTAGCAGGTCTGCTGGTTGGTGTGGAGTCACATACTTTGATAGTGTGTGTCTGGTTTGTGAGCCAGTTAGCAGCACATTTTACAATGAAAGGGTTTACATTTGGTTTGCTAAGTTTATTGGTAATGCCTAAGTGTGGGATTGTGTTGAAAGCCTTTGCCAAGTAGAGGTATGGTGTGTGCATGGATTTGCCCTCATCAATGGCCCTGGTCAAATTTTCAAAAAAATCCACAAAGTTTAACAGGCAGGATCTGCCCTTGGCAAAGCTGAATTGGGTAGGATCTAGGGTGTGGAGATCACCTATGTCTTTTATTATGAGGTCCATAATGATACATTCCATAGCCTTACAGATGACGAGACTGGTCAGGCTTATGGGTCTGCAATTCCCTGGGTCTGTTGCTAGGCCACCTTTGTGAAGGGGAATAACTGTTGATGTTCTCCATTCCACAGGAACAAAGCCTGTGGTCAGACTATGATTGAAAAGGGTACCTAATGGTGATGCTAATTCATGTTTTAGCCTGTTTAGAAGACAGCCCAGGATGCCACCTGGTCCCATAGAGGCTGTGTTTTTGCCTTGGACAGGGCTTTGATGACCTGTTCCTCAGATATGTAGGATTGGGAAGAAGTTTGGGGCAAGGTTTGTGATAGATTTGGAGGGAATGGTTGAAATGTTTGCCAAACCTATCCACTAGTAGGTTTGCTATTGCTGTGGGGCCAGTGTGTGTGATACCATTGCTCACTAGTTCTGCACATGCTTGGATCCTACATTTTAGACTATGTACATAGCTAGGTCTTATGGTTATCCTTTGCTGTGCTAGCTAAGTTTTTCTCAAAGAGGCCTTTAGATGATTTGACAAGTTGCCCTATTTGCCTGTTGAGGCTGAAGAGTGTGCATTTCCATTGTTGGGGTGTCACCTTTGTTTTCATGGAAAGCAACTTTTTGTGTTTATTTTAAAATTGTTGATGCTGGATGTCCACCATGGTAGATTGTTTTTACTTGGGCCCTGGCTTTGATTCTTTCTGGTACAGCTGAATCTATACACTTATGCAAGTGATTGTGATTTAGTGTGAGCTTCGGTGTACTTACCACTTCCAGCTGGAGGTGGGGCTTGGAATGCATTTATACCTTCACCTAGGAGGGTATAGTTTGCCCTGGTGAAGTTTTTAATTCTGATTTCACCATTTGTGAGTTCTGGTGTTAGTTTCAGCTTGGAGGTGACTGATTTGTGGTCAGATTTAACTAATGAGGGTCCAGCAGTTGTGGTGGTCCATCCATTTCACATGTTAGTGATCTAGATCTAGTATTTTGCTCCTCTTGTCTGGGTATGAAGAATTTGTTCCAGGACATTTGAGTTAAAAAAGTCAAGGAACTTTTGTGCTAGCAGGTTAGGGCTAGCATAGGTTTCCTAGCTGATGGTGGGATAATTGAAATCTCCCATAACCAGAGTGTTCAGTAATATTTGGATTGCTTCCAGTTTGGTCAAGTATGCTTTTGAATGAAAATGTATAAAATCATTTTTATATTATATAATATTGCTCAATAAAGGAGTTTAGTTCTACAAATCTGCTCTCTTTTTTTTTGTTTTCACTAGTTTTGTTTTTTTTGTCAGTATATAATATTTTCTCTGTTTAATGTAGGTGTCTGTTAAGGTACTGCACATCAGATTATTTTATTTTGTCATTAAGATTGCCAACTTTTCGTGTCAAAAGTTCTGGGCAAGTACATGAAAGCAAAATGCGTGTAATTTTGGTACCCCCCCCCCATGCACCATTCCAGTGTCCCATTACTTGAGGGAAAAAAAACAGTTATACCCTGTTAGTAGTTTTTACTTCTCATATAGTTTTCTGTCTACTTTTTATATGTAGCCAGACATATTTTGATGCACGTCGAAGGCATTAATTGCGTTTCTCCTCAGCTGCTATAATCACTTTTCAAAACTCTCAGTCTGCATACTGTTTTTTGCTTTACTTCTACACTGATTACAGATATTTGGATTTAATTTAAAACTTTTATTTTTAATTTTATAGCACAAACACTGATAGACATTTGCTGAGCAAAGCAATACAGTCTCACAATGAAAACAGAATTAGCATTAAAACTTCTCTGCCTTTGAAACTCACATTCAGTGAAATAGCATTGAAGCCCACATTCAAAGAAAATGCATCTGGCCAGTGGTGGATTAAGTTTACCTTTGGGCTGTTTTCAAGTCATAGGCCCCTTGCACACATTTTTAGGACTATGCAAAAGTTATTTGAGTCACCATCCTGATTATATTAAATTATAACATATACTAATTAAATGATATCCTTTGTATAATACAGCACCACATGTTAGAGCGTGTTTTAAATTGATAGTTTTGAACATTTTTTTCCAGTGAGCAATGAGACAAAAACATATGACCCAATAATGACAAAACTGTCTAGTTCAGAATATTTCAACCATAAATGTCAAACTTCTGTCATTACAATCCACCAGTATCAGTCAATATGCAAAATCTCTGCAGAAGTAAAAGTCAACTGAATAATCCCATTTTAAAGAGAGCTGTAACTAATGAAAAAGTTGCTGCTAGCAAACAACTTTATATTTCAGTGTTTCATCTACAAATTTAGTGCCCGGCTGCCTGCTGCCCTTGAAGAATAAATTGCCTATATTACATTATAAATGGTAAGGTGGTAATTTTGCAATAGGGGATGGATGGCAAGCTGAAAACAGGTTCATAGTTACTAGGCATCCCATCCAAAGGAGAACAATCAGGATTGCAGTACCCCACCTCCTGACAATACAACACAGTATCAGTAATCCATCTACATGCTGTGGAATACTCCTTCCCCATAAGAGTTCAAGTCAGCCCAAAGCATACAATACCCAAAACTGCATACAACTAGTTTACTATACTTTCAGTTGCCTATGCCCCTGAAAGTTATAAAAAAGTTCACAAGCCTGCAGTTTAACTACATTCTGTACAATCTGATACAGCCTATGCCACACTCTCAGAGAAGTACGGGTATGCTGAACAGCCTACTTAGACTTTACATTATTATTCTGAGGCACAGCTTATAAACTAAACCTAACCAAAACAGCATTTCCAAAAATGATTCGAGCAAGCTGAAGTCATACGCAATAAGATTAGACAAACTAATACATTGGTAACCATTAATAAACAATAAACAAAATATGCTGGAGGGATAGGTTCCTGACCCAGAGACTCCCCAGACTCTGGAATAGACTGCCCATACATCCTCGTTGGCCCTCTTCAAAAGGAACCTTGATGATTGGATGGGAGAAAGGAAATTCACCCCTGGGATCACATCAGTCGTCCTGCTAGACAGGGGTTCAGGGAAGTAAATAGTGTGGGAAGAAATAGCCAGGGAATTGTTATGGCTAGGCTTATATAGGCCCTATGGCCGATAGCCTAGTACCAACCTATGACCCTTTGAACCTATGAATAATACGCTGAAATCTCATATGTTAGTTGAGGATAAATGTAATTGCTTTAAATTCACTGGTTAATAAGTATATTGCATATTTTCAATAAAGGTTGAACTTATTCATTATCTGAACAGTTGTAAATACTTAACAGCATATCCTTGCACTGTATCCTATTACACTGTTATACCAGTTCCATTTCAGGCTCTGTAGTAGTAATTTATTATTTCTGTAAAGGACGTGCTCACAGTCTCTTGATTTTTAAGTCTTTACTAATAAAGTTCATAGCAAATATGTTCAAAAATAAATAATAGATACCGCACAACTGCTGTTACATCCATTGTGGATATGTTCTTATGTAAATACTTATCATATGTTATATGCTACTCCTCTGATTGCATTAACAATTTAAATGTTTATTTACTTATGATTTGATAAACAGATATGTGGACTGATTCAAGACCATTTTCAAGCCACAACCCAGGCCAGAAGTGTAAAGAAAATGGTATACACAAAACACTTATCTACACTGGTGAAAACACAGGCAGAAAATATCCATTACTTCATTTAGCTATTGAAAGACATGTCTGCTATCAAAAATATTTTTATTGTAACCACAGAAATTAACAGTTTTGTTAAATTTTAGAAGCAAGTGAACAGGTTTGCTTAATTAGCTGCACATCATTCTTTTATATATTTTTTAACATTTAATCTTATGAAGCCTGGATTAGTAATATTGGGATTTCCATTTTAGTCACCAGAGAAAACAAATAAAATCATTTTCACGCCCATGAGTCTTTTGTGTCAGTATTAATACGCAAAAGTAAGCAACATCCGAGTTTTGTAAATTGCAAGTGCTGAAGAATAAGTAAAATGTATTTTCTTATAGTTGCCCATTAAATGTTAATGACTGTATGGTCATTTACTATGTATATGGACTAAAACAAGTCTGCCATTCTGTAAATGTGTTGTTTTGTCTTGTTAAACACAAGCAACTAACAAGGTATATTTTAACATTTTCAGGTGTAAACTGGCGGCTTTCTAGACCCGTGGCTATGGAAGATCTTTGCTTGCTCATTTTCTTAGTATCCCCTTGTGGAAATGTAGAGTTAGTTAAGTCAGAAAATGATAAATGAAACTTGTATGCAAACTAACAGCAAATCGAAACAGTACTAAACACCTCAGACAACAAAAGCTAGATGTGTCTGATTACATATTAGCAACAACACACACAATAAATAACAGTTCCTATAAACTGGAACTACCTTATATCTTCATCCTGCATACCAGCTTCATAGTTTTTAATAACATACAAAATTTCAAGGGTAATGAATCTCATGATTATCGTCCACTGCACAGTCCAAAAAATGGCTTCTGGACTGGAATTCAAACTCCACGTGTGTAAGACAAAGATCTAAACCAATCCATCACAGTGACACAACAGAGATCTGTTTTTTTCCAGACAATACAAGGCAGTCTCCATTTTCCAGATAGGGTTTCTTAATTCTGGACAGTCCAGAAGAATTCTGGATGGTTGGCAACCCTATTTGTCATACACAATCATTTGTGGTCTCAGAGACAAAAATATCATCATCTGTGCAGCAATGAGGATAAAGTGGTAGGATATCCATTTTAGACTGTAATTTGCTTTTTACTGTGTTTCCAAGAAAGCTTGTGTATTATTACTTTTAGGTTGTATGCAACTGCCAGCTGTAAGAATGGTAATGAATGAAGCATTGGTATTAATGACTGCAATTATGTTAACAGATTTCTTTCCACATTTCCATGAGGTTTTAAGCAGTACCATTACAGGAAAGAAGTGCATACAAATGAAAAGTGTCCCAAGTCCTCCCCCCACCATTTTTAAATAACTTATTCCCCTTCAATTAAACATTTACCTGTTTTGTGAAGGTCAGATTGCAAGTAACAGAAATTTTCCTCAATTCACATTAGGTCAAGGTCAAATGTGTCATACACATCTCCTAAAGGTAGGCTAAGTGATAGAGCAAGGGATTTTATAGAAGGGTTGTCATAATATTGGGATGCTGTGTTGATACACTGTCATGACTTACTTGTAGGTGATCCTACAAACACTGGTATGACAGTGCTATTGGACTGGGGCCTCGAATAAGAGGTTTGGCTAGGTGTAGATGAACACTGACATGGCTTGCATGAAATGTATCGTGCTTATTCCCCCCCCTCAACTAACTACAGTAGCTTCTTCAGAAACACTTGCAGTCTCATGTGCTCTGCTCCTACATATCTGGATAACACCCTGTCCACTTCCACTTCTAAGACTGACTCCTGCCTGATTCTGATAAGTCCAAACTAGTGTATGAATGGTGACAGCTGTGGATGCATGGTGTACCACCATAATATTCATCAGTGTGATAATGGCATTATCACTACTCCATGCCATTTCCAAGTAGTGCTGCAAATCCTCATGCGTACCCTGTAGGACTCTGGCCATTCCCAGCTGAACCTCTGTGGCAGTGCTCTGAGCCATAACAATGCCATGGCATATTTGCTGCTAGGCAGCCAAGGATTTACATGTTTCACGGGGTAGCTATGACAAGTTCCTGTGCCTGGCACCACCTTGTAAAGATGTCATTATGGACACTGTTACCTTTGAATGCCTGACATCACCCTGAAAGCATTCAATAAGGTTTATAGATACTGTTGTAGAGGTGCAGGGTGTTCCTCCTGTAGAAGTGTGATAGCAATGTCAAGAAGTGATTGACTTTGTAATGCACTGTCACTTCCTGCAGAGTTACTAACATGTTGTGAGGTGTGAGAACTTGTCGATAAACTTGGGAACTGGGTGCCACTTTCTTCAGGCCGTGTAATAAATATAACTATGTTTTCATTATCATCATCGTCATCTTCAACAGTGATTCTGCTATTGATATCCTCCAAATTTATTGGTACATTGGAACTATTTGTTTCTGCTGATGATCCTGCAAAAATCAAAAAAGGACTTGAAAACATTGCTAATAAAGAAATAGCATACACTACTGTATGCTTAATAAGGAGTTGTGGGTGACTTACCATGCATGCTGCCTTCATTGTCACTTTGTGTAGATGTGGAAGATTCACCAATTAATGATAATTGTCATGTGTTTAATGTAATCATTCCATTTCAGCATTCACTTCTCTGTATAAATAAATATATTTTACTGCTTTTAAACCAACCTTCCCGAGTAGGTGAGTGTTGCTGCAGCTGATGTTGGTAATAGTCAGTGATCACACCACCTAGGATGGGTCTATATCACTTCAGCGAACAGCATTTCATCGGAAATGCCATTCACTGAAATCCACTCTTGCACCCTCCAACCCCCCTCCCCCAGCTAATTATATATACCAACTCCAAGATCACACTACAGTGGAGAAAGGGCAAATTTCCCAATCCTCACTGTACCGTGATCTCAGAATGAACAGTTCGACGAATGACATGTTCAATGTAAGTGAACCTAAAATGACTTTCTCTGAACTGAATTTTTTCTGAAGTGATATAGAGTCCCTGTGATTATATCAGTGCTACCATCTCCTGTGTCATAGCCATACCCAAAGCAGGAGAGGAGTTATTCTACATCTGGTGTTAACAGGATAATTGTTTGAGCACTCCCTTAGTACTAGAACAAGCAATTGCATTCTGTCTTGCCAAATTTATCATATATATCATATATATCAATATACAAGTGAAGTATTCTGCCTTTAGTTGATTTGGTGAATGTATATAAAGAAATAATTGATAAAGTATAATTACTGAAACACTGCAGTGCATTCACTACATTACTACAACAAAATGTAAAACATCTGTCAATACATGGCTGCAATATTCTGTCTTTGATTTTATAAGATGTAAGCACTTATAAAGGGTATTTTTAGTGAAATCCTTCAAACATATGCATATCAGGCACACGTGATCATTTATGTTTTTGTAATAGACTGCAAAATGTAAACACCACCAAAACTTGACAGCAATACACTCTCTTCTCAAGTACAAATAAGTACTTCCCATGCAAGATATGCATAGGTACTTCTAAAACCATTTGTCCCATATACACATAAGCACTTCCAAAATCAGTACCCCCCCCCCCATATCTGGATAAGCACTTCCAATGTATCATGTTTTTCAATAAAGATTTATACAAATAAAATAAAAATGTTTTAAAGTAAGAAATTCAGTGCTTTGCAATATGATGAGTGAATTTATTGTGTGCATTTTCTCTTTTGTCTCTCCTTTTTCTCTTATTTTTCACTCTTTCCTATCTCCCCTTTTCTATTCTTTAAAGTAACCAAAGGGGTGTCTACATATGGATATCCCCCTATATAACTCATTAACACCTATGGGGTATGGAATGTTGCACCTCTTAAAAGCCTACACACATCCTTGCATCCCAAAGCATTTTCTGAAAAATAAACTTAAAAAGTATAACATTATCACGGCTTTTCTACTGCAGTATATCTTAGATTAACAGCCTTAGTGTCATTTTATTAATAAATCGTTGCTCTTTCTAATCATGTCTGTTATAAGCTGGTAAGTTACTTAGTTAAAAAGTCAGACCCAGGAAAGGTGTGGACACCATAAGGAGCTATGCGTGTTATGTGAAGTATACAAAAAAGGTGCTATAGGCTTGACTAAAGAAATACATTATACCTTCTTTTATTTGTTTTCATATATTAATAATAAAAGGCATGCAGTCTGACATTTGTCTTTGGTCTTTCAAGTGTGACTGTGCATAGCTGCTTCCATCTGCAAATTAGGAAAACATACAAAGTGATTTGAACTCTTAGACTTTCACAAAGTATTTTGCACATGCTTAATTTTAGGTACTTCATGCCTTTCCCATAAGTAGCCATGTTTTTCAAAATGCTTCATTCTTCCATAACAAGGAAGAATAACATACATTTAGCTTATTTGCATATATGAGTAGAGGTGGTCTTCATGAATAAACCCTGCATAGCTGTGTAGTCCAGATACTGTGAATACCATCCATATTATATGATGCTGTACAATACAATTTTAAAACAGAACAAAATCACCCTCAGCTGGATGGCATTACTCTCTTTATTCCAGACCACAAAAACAGCATTAACTAAGCGCTTTTATCCAAAAATCATAGACTTCATCAGAGTTAATGAACAACGACTAGATAAAAGTTTCAATCATTTAAATACATGAAAAACAATGAAAAACACCTCCACATAACAAAATAACTAAATTTAATTAATTAATTAATTAATTAATTAATTAACAAAATAACTAATAAATCAATAAATTATCAAGCAAATTCAATGCGTTTTATGGAAACACACACACACCCTAAAATAACCATGCACTAATAAATTCGTTACTGCAAATCCTCTGTAATACATATTAAAAATACTCAAAACTGGTATAAAATCATGAAATGGTGAAATAAATTCAACCACACTCTAAAAATGTCATTAAATTACAAAACATTTGCTCTTGCCTTCAAAATGCTCATAATAGAAACACTGTCATTCAAACTGAGGAGGGCAGTAGCGTCCAATCTCAACTGCCAACTCAATTCTTTATACTCCAGTAATGTATCCAAATATCCCCATGTCCATAGGGACCACCTTATTAATAATAAAAAAGATGAACTTCTTGATGGCAACCCACTCTCCCAATTGTCTACTTAAAGCATTAGTGGGATTGTTTTTCTTTTTATCATAAATTTGTTCTCTAATCCATTCCTTCAATTTTCTATTACTATTGCCTACATAAAATGCTTCACATGCTGTACAACAAGCAAGATATACAACACCAGTAGTGTCACAGCTACATCTCCTGGGCCAGAGAAGGGTCCAAACATAACCCTTCACTACTGGACAGGGGCCCTCATGTACAAACCTACACTGCTTACAATGTCCACAAGCAAAGATGATTGTTGTCTAAACTGACACTTTGCATGTGTTGTTTACCTTCCAAAAGATTCTTCAAAATCTTCCCACTTCTAAACACAATAGTAGGTTGATCTCCCAAAATCCTTCTCGTCTCTCCACTAAATACCAAGCTCCAATCCCTTTTGATTGAGTCTACATACCTGTTCACATCACTGCTAAAAGGAATGACAAAGGAGCTGCTAGTGTAGGTTTGAACACAGCTGCTGTGGACTAACCCATCATTCTCAGGAACCCCAGATTGTACTGGTTGAACTATGTTCCCATCAGTATGGCAACTACTCAAGATAGGGGCAAATTTAACAGGACACGGTTTCAGAATCTCATCCTTGATGTCATCCATTAAACCCCTCGGATATCCTCTATCAAAAATAAGGAACACAACGAACGTTAATCTTCTGTAAAACATTGTTATCATTAGTTAGCCCCAACAGTTGTACCATCTGCCCTTTAACTATAGCCCTCCTTTTTGAAGGGGTTGAAATATAAATAAGACTTAAAAATGTATTTTTCCCAAAAAATAGTGTAACTATATAATTTGTTGACCAAATCCTTTACTAAGTGTAACATACAAAATATGATACTGCAACAGTCAACCTGACTAGGGAATTTTAAAAATCCAGTTGATTCCTCCCATTTTACCACACAGTTATTCCACTGGTTAACAGTTCCTTTTCATAAAATTAAAATATCATCAAGAAATCTATACTAAGCATAAATATGGGCAGAAAAGTATGAGGCAAAAACATGTAACTCTTCCCAAATCACTAACATTGCATTGGCATAAATAGTGGCACACGCTGTCCCCATTGCTACTCCAGAAATCTGGTGAAAGTATTCTCCCTCAAAGAATATATAGCTAGTTTTCAAAACCAGTTCTAAGGGGGTCAGTTTTAAAACAATAATGCAACAATGATGCAATTTTCATAGGATCATAGGAGGTTACTAGGCTATTGGCCCTGAGGCCTTTATAAGCCTAGCCAAGAGTTTAGCCCATGTTTAAACAAGTCAGCACCTGATGCCCCTGTCCAGCAGGGATATGGGTGGAATCCCAAGAGTATATTTTTGTTTCCCATCCAGTTATCAGGGTTGCGCTTAAAAAAGGGTAAAGAGGTACGCTGCTTGATGTGGAGAGGTAGTCTATTCCATAGATGGAGGAGTCTCTGGGACACAAATCTGTCCTGCCAATAAGTCTTGTTGATATAACAGACCAGGTTGAGACCATGCATGCAAGTTACTCGAATGGAGCTTGACTTGCAGATATGCAGCAGTCCCATCAAGGTGGGGTACGTGATCACCTTGTATGCCAGACAGAGGTCACCTTTGAGGAGTCTGTATGAAACTGAGTAGAGGGATGGGGCTTTTAGCCTATCTATGTATGGTAGATGTTTGAGGCCCTGGATTCTCCCGGTGAGGAACCTCTGTGGTCTCTCCAGCTGCTGCATGTGCTTTGTGAGGTAAATGCAGAGAGGGGCATGTACCTCACAAAGCACATGCAGAAGCTGGAGAGATAATATTGTACTGACATGATGCAGCTATAATTATACTAAGTTACAAGGAAAATAATATGAGTATTAATAT